>NC_051180.1:199780478-199901871 GCF_013339695.2 Rhipicephalus sanguineus
TTGCGCCAAAGGTGACGAAGGGGCTTTTGTGCAAAAGAAAACGGCCCTGAGAACTGGCTCGTGCGGAGCAGGAAAGCGCAGTATTGACCGCTCTCATCGGGACGTTAAGTACAAAGTGGGCGACTGGTGTTGAAGCGCATCATGTCCTAAGCGATGCCAGTAAGAAATTCTCAGCTTCTCTGGCACCGAAGTAGATAGGACCGTAACGGGTAGGACAGACTGTCTTTTTCTCATGTACAAGCTGACGGAACTTTCACGCTAAGACCGATCAGCGGACCGGTGCCATGTCTGTGACCTCAAGCCCTACTATGACGAGGGAATGAGTGGCCCGAGGAAAACGCTTCCCGGGCCGCAGGCAGTGGCATCCGAAGGCACGGCTCGACGTACGAGCTCAGTGCAACGTTACAACTTGCAATCTCGGCAGAACTAACTCTGTCCGGTTCGTAGGGGCTTTATTATGCGTGATATCGGACGGGACGCTCCTCTGATATCTAGCATGCAGCCTTCGAGAGCGAGCAGCGCTTGCTTTTTCGGGAGAGTAAGAGAGGGGCCAACCAAATTTTCATAGTCGCAGTTTCACCCATCGGCAGCCGTCCAGTAACAGGCAAGGCAAAACGAAGTTTGGGTTTGCGGTCAGGAGAACAGCTACGATAACTATCCTGCATAAGACTATTAAGCTTGCAAGTCCACCTGCTGGTGGCAAAGGCGAAAGCCCAGCCACCGCAAAGCCTTCACTTTGCCTTCACACCGCCTTCACTGATGGTGCAATTTAGGTCGCACGCGCGATATCTGCACTCTGCTTTTTATCTTCCCTCGCTCCGCATCCCTGCTCCTTGGTAACGCCTTTGTCGCTCTCTGCTCGGCCGGTGTACCTCCGTGAGGTGCACACTCGCTACCTTGCTTATCTGAGCTGCATTATAACCAGTCTTGCATCTCGGGGGCTGCACAATAAGCGGTATGCGTATACATGGAGTTCTATGGGAGATAAGCAGGAGTAGAAAAAGACTGCATTATAGCCGGTCCTGCACTCTAAGCGGTTACGCTATAGTACAAGCTGTACGTGCATAGAATGTCATGAAATGCTGCCTAGTTTCACTTTATTTGGCTGTTTCGTTGTGATCAAAAATTCTACTTTCTCTACTCGTTTTCAGCCTATAGTTTCTCGTTTTCCCTGCTCAACCTCCAGTTTCAAAGCCTTTTTTCTTGCTAAAATGCTTCAGCCAATCACATCACTGTACATAGCATAGATGAAGGCAATATACACAGGAATTGGGTATGCTAAAACGAGAGCTTGAGTTTTCTTGCAATTTTTCTATTTTTGCACATGGTGCCGTGCTTCCCCTGTAGCGAGTCATGCACAGCAGTCAGAATTTTGACCTGCCACTTATCTGCACTCCAGAACTCTTCTCCAGAAAGCCTTGCACTGCACGATGGAGCCCCCCGAATTGGCATCAATTTTTCAAGAAAAAAGTGCAATCGTTCGCGAGTAGTGTTGCTAACTTTGTTCTAGTTGTCTGTATGTAATACACGCATGTTCGTGTTCTATGTGTACAGGCAGTGCAGGTGTTCGGACAGCTGATGCTGAGATCCAAGCCCAGAACAGGCGCACCCTGGACCTTCTGGCTTCCAAGTGCTACTCTCCACCAGCCGCTGCTACGAGCTGGTTGACAGGATGAGTGACATCCGCAGGTGTCCTTCTCTCTTTTGTCAGCAATAGTGATGACCTCTCAAAGCATCACCTTTTATTTAAAGGGGGACGCGGGGACCAGTCGCGAAAAATGGCAAGAAAATCGATTTTCTGAAAATCACATTTTCAGTTTCGTAGCCCTTTTTCTACTAATTTCAAATTATCTTCGCTGAAAACCACGTATAAGTGCTATTAAAAATTGTTGCGCCCGCTGAGGTGTCGAAAATTATCGCGGAAATCGCAAAAAAAAAATGCGTTTTTCAAAAAATCCACAGCATATCCACGGGTGAATGATGATGAGTGGGCGAAGCTCCGGAGGGAATCATCGGTAAACTGTGAAAATCCGAGTAATTCGCCCAGTATATGATCAAGTAAACACGTGAGAAACACCGTGTATATATGATACATCAAACTTTTATTGTACTGTTGGTTATGTGGTCCCTTCATTACAACGGTCCCCCTAGCGTACGTAGCCAGCCAACACAACCGATTGCCTTCCACCAATGACACGCGCCATATGTGAATCTTCCCGTGAATTCTGCCCAGTACAAATCATCGACGACGTGAGATCGGGCGCGTTTATACTAAAGGGTCGATGAGAGTCATGGCGACTTGCAGCTCACTTTTATTTTACACGTACGTGGTGAATTTTTATTGTTTAATCACGCACGGGAGAAATTTCACACAGGCACTACCTTGGAGGCCAAAATCTAGTGCCTATATATACGGGGTGGTCAGTGTAACGGTTGTGCAGCGCGAGCAGTCGATTTTTCAATCAAAACCTCGCTAGGCAGACGCTGCCTGCGTCGGCCTCGCAAGGCGAGAGAGAGAGGGGGGGGGACTAGAGCACGCATCTGCACGCAGCAGCGAGCGCAGAGCGTCGCGAGGCGAGAGAGGGGAGGGCTAGAGCACGCATCTGCACGCAGCGCAGCAGCGCCTCCGCGCCATCTAGGGATCTTTCTGAGAACTAGAGGTGGCTACGACATCACCATCTAGTGAACACTCCAAGAACTAGAAGTGGCTACCTACTACTACTACATACTGCAGAGGAGGGACAGACCCACACCCAAAGAAGCTTCGCCCCTGAAAATTAGAGCTCCGAACGGCACGACCAAGCACCACCATATAGGGCTCGTCTGAAAGAGCATTTCTCCGTCCTTCAAATTCCTCGCCTCAGCTGGCTCCTCCATTTAAAACAAGCACACAAAAAGCAAACGTTTAAAGGTCGTTTCGAGGCCCCCGATTGGCAGCCGCGGCCGCCATGATGCTCCAGCGCGCCTCGCCATTGGTTTGATAACCGCTCCCGGTGTGCGTCGTCTGCGGCTTCCGCGTTGTGAGGTCACGGCTGTCGAAAATCACGCTAATTACTGAAGCGTTCACACTCATTTTGTGTTTACTGGTCAACGATAATTATGCGTTAGCAGCTGCACCCGGAAGCTCAGGTCATCAGACCGACCGTGCATCAGACTGCGATAGCCGACGCGCTCGTCGCGAACATCGTAGAAGCACCTCTCGGACCTGTATGCGTTCACTCAGGGAACCCACGGTTAGAAGTTCTGCTCGACGGCATCTTGGACCTCGTGACGAAGACCACCGCGGGACGACTTTTTGTCGCGCGATCGAACGCGACTAACTTCGAACATCGGGCACCGCGGCAGCGCACACGCGGACCGTGCTTAACTGCTCGGAGTCTTGGCTCTTCCTAACTACGTTCACGGCGCTGACGAATTCGAACTTTGCGGGGAAGAACATCGTGCTAGCAGACGTGCGAAAGCGAACAATCCGCAATGCACTTTGTGACAAGCAACTATGATATTGCCCGCTGGCAGCTGGAATCGCTGATTGGCATTAGACGCATCGGCAGTGCCGGAGACCCCACGGCCATGGCTGCTCGATCTCCCCAAGTTCGTCGCACAGCGATCGCTACGAAGCACCACGACAATTTGGGCATGTCAGCGCCCCAAAATACGAGGCCAAGCATATTGCACGCCGATGTTCAATCGCTGCGGCGCTTGTGTATCGCCACCAAATGCCGCCACCCAGCATATCGGCACCGACTTCCCGAACCCCGCAGCCGAGCACTTCGCGGTGAAAATAGCACTCGGTGATGTCATTTAGGCGCGCTTCAAGCCGTGCATGGTATCGCAGCAAGCTTTTGTAAATGTACTGAAAATAATGAAGCCTCGCCGACTACCATTACCACAACCGGGTGAATGATGAAGCGTATCAAGGCGGGGGTGGCAAAATTAACTTGTGTAAAGGAGTGGACAATTTTTATCTGCCAAACTCGCTTCATTAAGTACTACTCAGAAATTCCTGTGCCACCAATGTCTTGGCCATAACTGCCTCAGCACACCTAAATTTGCATGCCACAGACTTGTAATGTGCAAGTCGGGGCATTAAACCTGATAGGCTCACCCTTCAAAGAGCTGACGAAAATAACCAATAAAGAAAAGCAAAGCACATAGTGCAGAAAAAATGAAAGGTCAAGTACATAAGAAAACCCCTGCAAGCAAAGACACTAAATATTACAGCCCCAGGGCATTTTGATTTACATGTAGTGGCTGTGCAACTTTGGGGCCGTGTTCTCGGAAGTGTGTTTTAACCCGACTGTCCCGCTTGCAGAAAGCGTAGCACGACTATGGCTTGATGGATTTCATGAGGTCTGTTGCATTATATTCCCTTGTCAATTCTCTATGCTATGACATTCCTGTATTTTTTAATTACTCTCTCGTTTTTTTACTCTTTAGCTAATTTGACATGGCGATAACGAGTGGCATTATGCAAACATGGATGTAATGTTCCGTGTAAAAGAAAATCGGGGTAATAAAAATATTTGGAGAATGCCATAGCAATGAACCATTCTTATGGCTAAAATATAAGGGCAACTTTGGGCTTTTACCATGTTTTGTTGTCGCACCAGGCTTTCTGCAAGTTTGGTACAACAATGATGCAAGTAAAAATATATAATGTCAAAACTGCTGGAGATATGTTAATGAAACTTTGTAAATATTCATTCAGTGCACTTCCCAATAAGCATGCCAAATTTCATTATTCTACTACAAAAATAAAGAATTTCAGCTTCGATCCCCACCTCCCCCCTTAAAGAGTCATGATCTGTTTCTCGAAATGTGATCACTGCCTGAGCTATTTCATGATGCAGCTATTAAATATATTCTTGTGATCATGCGCACAGTGAAAGCACATCTGGCATCCGTCGCCTCTGTATGTAGATGGAAACAAAAAAAGGGCTTTGCGAAGTTCTTATGTCTTATTCATCTCATGTGTGCATGACACACTGGTGCTTTTTCTGGTCACAAAACTCTGCCGCCTGCAGTTTTATAGGGGGACAGGAGCTGCCGCTAGCTTCGAGACAGTTGTTCTTCATGCACTGAACCTCTGATATTGAGCTTTCACTTACCTTTGCAAGATATCAAGGCTACGATGGAGCCACTTGTGCCAACGCAGCAGTATGGAATGTTGTTCCTTAGCTCAGGGAGGGGAAGCACGGGATTACGTAGGCACAGGTGGTTGTTCACTTGCTCTTGTGACACTGTGCAAGCCTTAGAACCTGCACTATATTTATATCATCAGAGACCATCTGCACCGCAGGAGTTTGCCACAATAGCAGTACAATAAGGCCCTAGATTTCTTGTGTTTGCAGTTTATAAAAACACTTCTACTGCTGCAGCCTATTGCACAAAGCTTCGACGACACTTTCTCTAGGTGAAGTCCATGTGTTGCTTAAAGGGACACTAAAGGCAAGTATTGAGTCGACGTTGATTGTTGAAGTAACGGTCCAGAAACCCTCGTAGTGCTACTTTTGTGCCAAGGAAGTGCTTATTTTGAAATAAAATCACGTTTTAAGTAGTCCGCATCGTGTTAGCGTACTTCAAATCGGCCCCGCCTGAAAGCGCTGTTTCTCACGTCACTGCTACCGCGCCAATGTTGCTCGCCTTTACTCTGCGCAGTGGCGTGCGCCATTCGGGCATCCGGCACATCACATGCATGCGGCATTTTGTCGAACTTCTGTCAGAGCGGACTTTCACGAGCGTGCAAAACACTACGCGGCAGTACGCGATACCGAAACTAGCACTGAGGCGCGACTGCGTGAGCGAAGCAGGGTGCCGGGCGAAGCGTAGTTCGGCGAAAACGGAACCTTTGAACCACACACGCCGTTCTCCATGGCAACGCCAAAGAGGTTCTTTTTCCATTAATCAAACAGAAACGAACAAGCAGCATTTTATTACGTCTCCTGATGCACGGAAGGTTCTTTTTTTATTGCAGCTAGTTTGATTATGAGCGAATAATTGTAGTCGAACGCTCTCACGTCATCGCGATCACTTCCAAAATGTCCCACTCGTGTCGCTCATTGTGCGATACGTTTAGCTTAATTTCTTGGTAAGTAGGGCACTGCTGTTGATAATGTTGCCGTTTTAGACTTTGTCACACATTGAGCTTCCATTCTGACATAAATTGTTATTTGCCTTTAGTGTCCCTTTAAGTATAAGCCGATCTCTAGGACCTAACCTCACCTGAACTCCAAGCTTCAACTACCATCACCTCATTTTTACACGTAAGTTCGCTAAGCTCATGAACATAAGAAGCGAAGCTCGTCCTAGCGGAATAGGTACTCCCCTCTAGCGTTCAGGACAAGAGGCGCTCTTCTACAGCTTAGATTACATGTAATCCACCAGATGGAATCATTTACTTGACAATTTATTTGTCTCCTGCGGAAAGAGTGCGGTTATTGTATGAAAAAGATGGCTTGCGGTGGCGGCCACCCATGCATAGCTGGCTCGTCAACACGAAAAAGAAGCTTTTCAATTTCGTCATCTTCTTCGAGTGATGATGATTCGGATACAGATGTTTATCTTGTGTCCGGAAGTGAAGACAGCGATGGCGGTGAATTGAGCATCTCCTCCGGTGATGATGAAAACAGCTCGGAAGCGAACATCGTGAGTGCTCGCCAGTGGATCCCATGTGATGCGGACAATCCTCCTGTGAAGCCTCCTCGCTTTCCATTCTTGGCGATTCCAGACAACACTTTCAACTTGTCATCGCCAGATCACCTTATGGAATATATTCAGCAGTTTCTTCAAAAGTGCTTCATTTGCTCTAAGAAGCGAGGAGAAAACGGGAAAAAAGAAAGTCACAGCTTCGCCGCAAGGGCGAAGCAATGAATGCGATAGCAAGAAACTAATGCTATACGAAGTGAGGCTCGCCAATGGATACTCTCAGTTTAAACAGCACTCCTGTTGCAAAGGCGGCCGAAGCAGCGAAGGAAAACTAGCATGCTTCAAGTGTCGAGCTGTGACACTTGATAGTTCGCGCTCATGTTCTGTTTGTTCGTTTAGCGGCATCCCTTGAGCTCGAGTGACTTTCGTACGCTCCGTAACATGAGCGCGGACATCACGGTGAAAGGGTGAAAGCGTGAAACATCCCTCTTCCCCTCAGCACGAGAAAACCGCGCGAGCAGACAGCGGAAGGGCAAGGTTCTCCCTGCGCAAATATAAGAAGAAGTGAGCGAGCTCACCGACGACTTTTAAATCCACCCGTCGTGCTCGTAGCGCCACCTCACTGGTAATGAAGAAACGCTTATAAGCGCCTAGCGTCTCGGAGTCCGTTCAGCGGTAAAGGGTGTGTATATAACGCTCGCCGTTAGCTACGTGGAGGATCTGCGTTTCGTGGCGCAGTGGTTAGCGCCACTCGCTGCGGAGCAAGAGGTCCCTGGTTCGATTCCGCGCTTCGGAAGCATTTTTCTGAATTATTTTTCTTTGGGGCTTTTATATATATATACAGTCGACGTCCGATTTCCCGGACGCCCGAAATTCCGGACATGCCCGATTTCCCGGACTCATCTGTGGCACCGGCAAGTTCCCCATAGAGTCAATGTATTAAAAAGTCCGAAATTCCGGACGCTTATAGCCTTTGCCATCCGATTTCCCGGACTTTTTACTGCTAACCGCCGACCCAAAGTCACCACCGACGCCGCCATTTTAGTTGTTTTCATATTCTCGAACACACCATACTCGCATCGCAGGTGTGGCCAGCAGCGGCCAGCAGCACCGGCGCACCGCGCCGCGGCTGCCGTAACCTCGAAACCGCACGTGTCAATCCGTTGCCAGCCGTATCTTAGCCAAGCCAAACCTCACTGTGTTCGTTCACGTGTTGTTTTGTCAGCTGTGCCAGCTCTGCGGTCGTGTCTGCGGTTGATCGTTTGCTGCTGCGGGCTATCTTCAGTGGTCACGTTTCCCGACCTTCAGCATCCACCGAGTTCCTAGCTGTTTCGTGCTGCGCTTTTCGTCGAGCGGATTCGCCGTTTACAGCGATGGCACCGACTGCTCCTTCGTCTTCGTCCGCGCCTTCGAAGCGCACAAAGCCCCCTCGTAGGCTCACGATGGAGAAGAAAGCCGCCATCATTAAACAAGTCCAAAGCGGTCGGTCGCAGGCAGAGGTGGGGAGGGAGTTCGGAATTTCGAAGCAAACTGTATCGGACTTCATCAAAAACAAGGCGAAGATCTTGGAAGTGGCTGCCAAATCAACCGGGGCTGGAAAGAAGAATGCAAGTCACGGTGTTTACCCGCAGCTCGAGGAAGCGCTCCTCGTGTGGCTCAGTGCCATGATCGCTAAGAAAATCCCAGTGTCAGGCGACATCCTGAAGCAGAAGGCGGAGGTTTTCGCGCTTCAGATGAACGTGAAGGACTTCAAGTTAAGCGATGGATGGCTTCGCAATTTCAAGAGCCGCAATGACTTGAAATTCAAGAAGATGTGCGGAGAAAGCGGCGCCGTCGACGATTCCGTTGTCGCCGAATATCGGGATGGAAAGCCGCAGTCCTTGCTTCAGCAGTTTCCACCTAATGATATTTTCAACTGCGATGAAACTGCAGTGTTTTACAAGCTGCTGCCAGAGAAAACGCTTGCATTTGCTGGTGACCCCTGCCACGGCGGCAAGCACAGCAAGGAGCGGCTCACTGTCCCTCGTTGGCAGCACATGTCAGGCAGCGGGAAGCTTCCGTTACTAGTAATAGGCAAGTCGAAGCATCCAAGATGTTTCAAGGAGGCAGTAACTCTGCCTGTTCTCTATGAAGCTAACAAGAAGGCGTGGGTAACGCAGCAGCTATTCGAAGCGTACGTGCGCAAGCTGGACAGAAGGTTCCAGCAGCAAAATCGAAGAGTTCTGCTGTTTGTGGATAACTGCGCTGCGCATGGCCACATCAAGGACCTAAAGGCTGTACAGATTGAATTTCTGCCGCCGAACACCACAGCAATCCTGCAGCCGATGGACCAAGGCGTGATTGGTAACTTGAAGCATCATTACAAATCACGCGTGCTCAGCCGCATGGTGCTCTGCTCCGACAGCGGGAAAAGCTACGCTGTTGACCTCAGGTCTGCCGTCGGCATGCAAGCGGAATCGTGGAAGGCGGTTACACAAGAGACTCTGCGGAACTGTTTTCGCCACGCGGGCTTCACACTCGACGCCGAGGCGGCCGTCTCGCCCCAAGTGTGACGAACTGCCATCTGCAGACGTTGCCTTCGACGATCTGCGCGCTGCCGGCGTGTCGATTCCAGACGGGATAACCTTTGAGGGCTTCGCCGACGCTGACGAAGACCTCGAGCTATGTGCGGAGTTGACGGATGATGAAATCATTCGTCAAGTTACGGAGGATTCCGACGACTCCGACACCGAGAACGAAGAGCCAGCTCCTACACAGCCAACGAGCTCAGAGTTGACGCGAGCACTGATGACACTGTCATCGGTGTACAACGGCAACATGACGTTGAATGAAATTGAGGCAGACATGATCGCGGGCAAGCGGAACGCCGTGCAAAAGAAAATAAGCGACTTCTTTGCGCCCAAGTGCTGACCTATGAGGTAGCGCCGGCCACGTCGTTTTTTTTTGTTTTTTTATATAAACGGCTCTTTTCAGAGCCACCTAAACGATGCATTGGCTGAATTGCAATGGGAATCTTGTACTCCGGCCGTGACCCTCTCCGTCAGCGAAAAATGCCTACCAAAAAGGTGCGTTTTCACGTGCATTCGTTTTTCCGGACAACCCGATTTTCCGGACGTTTTCGCGGTCCCTTGAGGGTCCGGGAAATCGGACGTCGACTGTACATACTGATACATATACGGCGCATGACGGCGACAGCAAAATTCAGCCGAGACTGTCCATATAATTGCTATCGCAATAAAAGTTGAGAAAGGAAACTCGCTTTTGGTGCAGGAGCTGCAAAGGCCCCCTTGCTTTATTCCGTGTTTTGATTTGACTCAGTATGTTGTAGAAATATTTTTTCAACATCGACTAGCTACTTTTTAGTACACTCAGATTCGAAATCAACAATAAAAAAAAAAATAGGCACTTTTGGTTGGAAAATTTTCAAAAAAATAAAGCACTTAAGGGGTTAAAGTGCTCTTTTTTTTCTTTATTCGTTGTTAGACACAACCTCAATGAAAGCCAACAGATGATTAAGCCCAGGAAAGTATCTGTATTGAGAAAGCAAAGTGGATGAAAAGACGACAGGCACAAGGGCTGGCAGGGACTGAACCTGCGATCTTGGGATAACGTATCCAATGCTCCACCAATTGAGCTACAGTGGCAGTCGTCCACTTTGTCAGGGTGTTCCTGCATGCGTAAACCTGGTAGCGTTAGTCAGCGACACTCGTAGCCACGATGGCAAGTGTGGAACACTCTTTTTGCCAGCGGGCAGGCTGCAACCGTGACATTGCTGAAGGCCCTCAATGGTGGCGTGCAGCCTTGTTAAGGTAAAGCTGGGGCTGCAACTGTGGCACCCAGATGTTTTAACGTGATAGCATTAAGAGTTCACATTCAAAGGAAAATTGTGTCAGTCGAAATTCAGAGGAAATAATCGCTTTTTCACTAGGTTACTTCCGGAAAAACTTCGTGCAGTTGGGCTTTGTTAGATCTACACTCAAACCTCGATACAACAAACACGGACATAACGAATTATCAGTTACAATGAAGTAAATGAAGAATAGTCTTGTCATAGATACAGTGTTCCAAATACAGTCGCCGACCGATAAATCGAACACCGATAATTTTTTTTTTTTATTTGAACATACTGCAGGCTTTTCACGGCCCATGCAGGAGTGGATACAAGAATACAAAGTGGATACAAGAATACAGAGTGGATACAAGAATACAAACTAAACATCGAAAGAAAATACATAACGAAATAACAAGAAAGTGCAATGCCAACAGATCACAATTCAAACTCGACACACTGTATTATGTTCATAAAAGATTGAATAGTGTTACAGCACACAATATTGTTATCTAGTTGATTCCAATGATGGATAGCTGACGGAAAAAGGGAATGTTTGTGAGCGTTAACACGACTGAAAGGTTGGTGGATTGACTTGGAATGGTTCAGTCGCAATGAGTGTTTAGGCGGGTCTAGCAGGTAATGAGATCGTGATATGCGGAATTGACCATGATATAATTGGTAAAGAAATTTTAGTCGCGAGATAATTCTGCGATGCCAAAGAGGTTTTAAATTTGCCCTTGCGAGCAAGCCAGCAGAACTGGATTGCCTCGAGAAGTCAGAATATACAAATCTAACTGCCAATTTTTGTATTCTTTCTATTTTATTAATGAGATGCTTTTGATGTGGACTCCAGATGAGATCGGCGTACTCTAAACATGGTATAATTAGTGTATAAGTATAATTAGACACGCTCGGTAATTCGGACTGTCGCGCAGCACCGCCGATGATCCCATAGGAATGTGTGAACACTATCGATATTTTTGAACAGCTGCGAGATCTACATTTGATAATCCGGACCCTGTCCGAGACTGTCGCGCACGCCGAATTGTCAGCCATTATCTCCTCCGGCACCCATACCATACAGAGTATGACCTCAGAGATTAAAACGAACGCTAATTGGTGACGTATGAGGCTTTATTTTGATCGCTACTTTATGCCTCAGAGATTTGTAATTGAAAATGCCGATTTTGGAAGCACTGGTCAACTGTGGGAAATCGTACCGACATCACAAACATCCTACATTCCAGTTCCTGTATCCCCGCACTGCGTTGCTATTGCTGCTATCGCCGCCATTTTGTCGAATGTGTGCGGTAAATCAATTTGCTAAGGCAGTGACTACGGTGATGGGGCCCTCGGCGCAGTACTATCGTAAGAGTGGGGGGCGGGGGGGGGGGGCGTCAGCGTAATACAGTGAAACCCCGCTACAACGAAATTGACGGTGCTCGGAAAAATGTTCGTTGAAGCGAACGTTTCGTTGTAGTGAAATTGAAAAAAAATATGGCTGACCTGAGCTAGTAGAACAGTGAAACTTTTATTTCCAATATTCAAAAAGTGTCTGCTGCTTCCTTTGCGTCCCCAGCAGCGTTACGACGCGATTCTTATATATGCATAGCGACGCCACGTTGAAAACCACGAAGAAACAACGGCTTCCGCGAACGAATCAAACAAGCACGGGCGCGCAACACGAACTGCACAGTGTCACCAACACGCTTACACTAGCTATTCGCCGACAACGGCGACATGCAGGCATGCTATCGCGGAGCGTTGACTTACGCCTTATTCTATGTTATTCTTATCCACCACTCGCGGCTGGCTGATCCCGTTGATAACGCGGACGAATTGTTGCTCCAACCACCGGTCGCACTGGCCAAGCGCGAAAAGCACGACAAGCATTGGCATTGGAAAAGGCACCATTCCGCGACTGCACCCCAGGGCTGCTCGCGTTGATAACACGGATGTGGCGGATGTACCGTCGCTCTAACCACTAGCAAAGCGCGAAAAGCACGAAAAGTATTGGAAAGGCATCGGAAAAGCTATCGTTTCGTGATTGCACCCCAGTGTCGACAACTGAGCTTTGGCTTCGGATTGTCTGCGACTCAGAGGCAACTCAAGCCACTTGCGAAAGCAGGGCACTCTGATCGCCGTCGCTATCAAGCAATGGCGGCCCCCATGCTCAGTCAACAGCGGCGGTTTCTGGTGGTTTCAACACGCGATCCAGACTTTGAATTCGTATTTTTATGTTCTAAAATGCATCAAAGAGATTGTGTTTATTGCACGGTAAATTAAATTTTTGAGCCCTGAATGGCATCGTCAAATTTCGTTGAAGCGGAATGGCAGCAGAAAAAGTGTTCGTTGTGGCGAGCATATTTATTTGACTCCTACGGACTGTTGAAGGGGAACCGAGAATTTTTCGTTGTACTGGAAATTTCGTTGAAGCGAAGTTCGTTGTAGCGGAGTTCGACTGTAAAATCATAAATATGAGGGGGCCCTTCACTGTAGTGTAATACGGTGACGGGCCTTGTCTCGAGCCCTCACTGTTCTTTCGTCATCGTACAGCGATCACATCACACTCTCGGAGATACAGGCGGACTTGGTTGCACGTAAGCGGAAGTGCGGGCAGCAACGCACTCACAACTTTTTTCGGCCACCGGGACACTGAAGTGTCAAGAAAAGTTTTTTTCTGATGCACTCGTTTTTTTGGAAATTCAATAATTCGGACTTATTTACGTTCCCCGGTGGAGTCCGAATTATCGGTCGTCGACTGTATACGTTTATAATGAATTTTGGATACAGTAAAGCTCGTTAATTCGACACCCGTTAATTCGGATAATTCGGACGGCTCTATTGGTCCCGGCTAAAGTGCATGTTCATCTATGGGACCAAACCTTCGTTAATTCGTCAGAATTCGGCTCCGCACCGCTTAATTCGGACAAATGCTGACGGCTGCCGCTACACAAAAGTATGGTAAAGCAGCGCTGGCACCACTGGAGTGAAATCGAAACCTGAGTGGCATCGCCATCGTCATCAACTAGTGGGGGGATCGCAGCGTCACCAAACATCGGCGTCTTCTTTCTTCGCTCCACTGCGCCTCCGATGCCATTTTCCTTTGTGTTGTCGTGTCGGCACCGTCTCTTCTTGTGACCCGTCAGTACTCATCACGATTGATGATTGTGTCACCACGACTGGTCTCCTGACTGATCAAGAAATAATTAATGATGTCACGGGTGCCCAGGAAGACCACGATTCTGACAAAGAGTGATGCGAGGAGATGCAGCCGCGACCTCATCGCACATCGCGGAAAGTCTCGGAGGCGCTTTTGATATTAGAGGACGTTTGCCTGAGCACTTCCGACAGTTTGCATGCTGTTGGCCATTTGGAAGAGTTAAGAAAAATTGTAATGTCAGCCCGAATCTGCGCGAAAACGCAGACGACCATTACAAAATACTTCAGCTAATAAAGGAATGCTTCTCCAACTTGATTTTAATCTTGTTTTTTTTGTTCATTCGTTAATTCGGCATTCATTTAATTTGGTCATTTTTTCCGGTCCCATCAAATCCGAATTAACGAGCTTTTACTGTATAACAAACTTATTTTCGCGTCAGATGCGACTTTGTTATAATGAGGTTTGAGAGCAGTTTTAACTATAATTCCATTTCCGAAACAATGAAACAAATCATACTGTGTTTCAAGTTACAGGCCCTGTAAAGTATTTGAAAAAAATTACACCATCTCCCGCTAAAGGGGACCATGAGGCGATGCGAAGCCGGAGCACTTGCACAATCGTGTTCCGTTGGCATTCGCTGGGCATGCTACCGACCTCGCATCGTGGAACGCGAAGAGGAACACTACGCGCATCGTGTCATCCCTCTAGCCTGGCCGTTAGTTCTCACAGGGCGTGCGGGGAATGTCGACAGGCGCGCGCGCGAGAGAGACAGTGTAGGAGGGAGAGGGGGAGGGGATGCGCATGCGCTGGCTCTCATCGCGGCGCTGCGCAGGAGAGAATTTCGGCATGTCGAGCCCGCATTTCAGACGAGTCAACTGAAGCAAGCGCTGGACAACACGTGCAGTGTTCTACCGGCTTGAAGGAGAAGAGACTAGAGGAGGAGAGTAGCGCATGCGCCGCGAGAGCAGAGGCGAGAACGCAGGAGAAGCGCAAGCAGGTGCTGGTAGAAAAGTGGAGAGACTAACGCGCAGCTGTTGGAGAGAGGGAAGGAGGAGAGTCGCGCATGCGTAGTGTGAGTGCGGACCACAACGCTGCATGCGGATTACCACGCCACCTACATACCCCCGAGCAAGAGATACTTCGCATCTAAAAATGATCAGCTGCCACTTACTACACTTCCTGGAATCAACAAACTGCTTGACCCATACCCATACCTGCCAACTCTCCCGAATCGTCCGGGAGACTCCCGAATTTGGACCTAATCTCCCGATTGTACGAATGTCATCTTGAATCTCCCGAAAAGTGGCCACCATTGTGTGTGTACGTCTCTTCCTTCTGTCCGTGTCCTCGTATGCGCTCAATTCATTCAAGCACCACAGCAGAGGCGGGTTTTTTTTTCTCTTTTTTAAAATCATGCCCGTACATCAGCCTTTCCTGCTGTGGCGGTGCTGCGGAAGAGCACTCGCCACCACACTTCTATTTCATTGTAACCATATCACAGAGTACCACTGAGTACATTCTAGGCACTGCACATCTGGGCGAAGGCTGGCCGTCTGGCCGTGAGAAGCGCTCGCCACCGTACCGAAAGAAGGCGAGGGAAAAGGCACAGTCTCAATGGAAAAAGATCGCCAGAAGTGCATGGTGGCCGGAGCCGCGGCGCTGCACAAGCACTCCGATAACGAGACTGTCGAGCACATTCCATTTTCCAAAGGAGGGGTGGCCGGCAGACCGGCGGTAAGTAAGCGGCCCCCATTGTGCTTTGCACTCTCGATATCGGCGTGCTTAAAAGAAACAGCGCCGCGTGTCGCAATCTTGCAGCTCTGGCCACCGTTCAGTTCATTTGCGGCAATCGTTTCAGTTGAGCCTAGCCAGAACTTTTGCATCTCCTTCTTGGCCCCCGCATTTTGTACACTATGCCGTCTGCCGTGGGGGCTGCATGTTTCCAGAGTTCAGTTAGAAGGTCGATTACGGCGTCAAAATCAAAGAAGTGCTTGCAAGTGTTTCTGGACTCATACACAGCTGAGTTTCCGCGCTTTGTGACTTCGCGGAAAGGTGACAAGCACGGATTCTGTACCACGTGCACCTGTGAACTGCCAGATGCCTTCACAAGTAAAGAAGTTTGGGTCAAGCAGCTCAAAACAAACATCCTTACCCTTTCCTAATGTCAATCTCCAGTCTCAGTAATTTTCGCTATGCAAAAAAAAAAAAGCCACTCCCCTCCCCCTCCTCACTGCGGTCTCCCGTAATTTCATGCTGTGAGGTTGGCAGGTATGCATACTGTTGTGTAGGGCAGGAGCGCGGCGTAACCCGCGGCGCGCCGACGGAGAGGCCGAACGACGGGAGGGCGCGCGGAGTGACGACGCAGTGACCAAGCTTCGGCGAGACTGACGGGAGACTGCTCTCCCGCGTTTATTGCAGGCGGTTTTAAGGAGGGAGAAGAAAGGCTATTGGGCAGCGGGGCACGGGTCACATCACCGGCATGACCACGCCGGATTGGTGGTAGCAAAGAGGCATGGCAGAGACCCAGCTCCCCCCAGTAGCATGAATAGAGAGCACAACAGCACTGGTGTCTCAGCATGTCACCAGGGGTCGCAGGACACAACACATACCAGTGCGGGGTTCGAGAGGGTCGATCCACAAGAGACCATTAAATACGCATTGTGGCACAAATTCGCGAAGCATTTTTTCATGAGCAGTTCTATCTCTCGGCATGGCCTGACATGGCTTGCGACACAGCATGGCGGTTAGGGCCTCTCACACTTGGGTGTTCGAGGCAGAATGTTGACTATAATCGCACATTCCGTGTCCGAGTAGGAAATGTCGTATCAAGACCATTTGTTCAGGAAACTAGAGTACCACAAGCTGGTGTCCTCAGTTGTATACTTTTTAGTATGAACAGTGAATTCCTTGCATCTGTGCATCCCACGTAGTATATTTTATTGCATAAATGTCGATGATTTACAAATAGCTTTTAAATAGGCTTGTGCGAATATTCGAACGAATGAATTCAATTTGAAACGAATTAAAATTAGTAAATTCAACCTTCTCCCCACTCCCGGAGCAGAGCTCCCTCAGCTGCGTAGCGTAGCCGCTGTCACTTCCTGAAGGGAGTGGAAGGTTGTCCGTAGCTGCCTTGCCTCACTTGGTTGTTCACACTTCTTGAGGATGGAGACGACTCCTTTCTTTGCAACACAACTCAATATTTATATACAGTGTATATACAAGGTTAAGCGGCAGCTATATACATAGGAACTTGCGCAACATCATTCGGCAGAGCCGTCAAGTGCATGGCACCACTCCTGCGACATGAACCCCCCGTGAGGAGCCGGGAGCCAGGTTTTAACACCATCATTGCTCCTCCCAGTTCTCCCCACGGCAAGTCAAAACAACTCAGACCACTTATTGGGCCGACTGTAAATTCTTCTGCCGGAGGCCTCCGCCCTCTCTCTCTCTGAAGCCTTTTGAGCCACCTGCCTGAGAGAGAGACATGGAAAACGGCCGACAAATGACTCAGCTCCCCTGATCATATTACACTGTGCGGCCGGTTAGCTAGCGGGCCCCTGCCATCCGTCTCGCGTGACAGGCGGTTTGCGGACTCTATCCGAGATATATTGGTGTCACCGCCTTGGCTCCCTTTATGCCGCTTCCCGGAATCCCGCGGGCCGGAGGGCCGCTGCGCTGGTCGTTAAATGATGTTAAGCAGGGTGCAGCTTTCTCTTCGAACAGTTACGGGCAGCGAGAAGTGTTGTTCTGTCACCGCACCTCCTACATTCGAACGGAGTGTCGCTGCGCTTCGACCCTCGACTGCCAAGAGCTGGCTTCTTGGAAGCCGCGCTTTTGGGAGAAAGACACAACCATCCCCCCTTCTCGCCACGCCAGACCTTACAAAATTATTACAAATTTCGAGAAATGAATGAATAGACATATACAGTCGAACCCACTTATAACGACCATATTTGGGTGCACTTACGATTTTCCTATGCTAACGATTGAAGCTGCGTCCTAACATTTTTCAAAGCCTTCTACTTTTACAACGAACACTTCGGTCGCGGTAAAAATATGGCGCATACAAAGCGAAAAGACGTTAAAACACGCCTTCTAAAGCGCTCGCGCGTGGCCCTGTCGCGTGGCCAGTTTACTCGCGACCAAGATACCCAGATCGGCGAGCACCGCACGCAGATTTCGGACGCTGCGAGCGAGCTCGCTCACATTCCAGGCATTTCTTCTGTTTCGCACGGTAACCTTTCCTGACGTCGTTCTCTGCAGCTACGACCGCCTGCGATGAACCAAACAATGCCTTGGAACGCAAGAAGGCATAAATGCAACAAGTGATAACCGCGATAACTTTCCATCGCAAAAAGGTTCACTGCGTCCCTAAACTCGTCGATGCCACAATGTGCCGCGAAAAGTCGTCCGTCTTTTCGGTAACGGAAGACACCGGTCGATCGGTGATTACGACTTCCGCGCGATTGCGGCGATGCCTTCGCGGATAAGCATCAGAAAAGAGCGAAGGCAAGGTGGCGGCCATCGATGAACGTGCCATTATGCCTTGTAGCCGGCAACCTTATCACAGTCATCGGCTTCGCGTGTGGCATACGCCGTACACTGCGGATTGACGGCAGTACGAGCGCACCATGCTTAGCCATGCTGCCATTCGCAAGTTCGCCGCCGCCGCGTCGTGCGAGACCGCTTTAAAGTGCGCGTCGCTTTATAGAGTAGCTCGCTGTTGTTGAGCGGCTAGGGTGACAACTAAAGTGCGCCGCGCATCGTCGTGCAGGGCCGCGAGAGCATCGCGGAGACGTAGAGTGCACGTTGCTTGGAAAATGCTTGTTTTCGCCGCGTTGAATGAAGAGGCTGCAGTCACCGCACCCGTGCGTGGTCCGGAGTGAAGCAAGCACGGAGAACGTACAAACGCGCGCATACGGCATACAGCAAGCGGCCCGGCAGTGACTCCGCGACCCGAGTAGGCGACGCGCTGCACGCAACTAGGCAGGGATGATCGGCTCCACGTCGCGGTACCGCGCTTCGGTGAAACGGCCTCAGCTCGTTGCAAAGGTGGTTAATTTACTCGTGAGCATGCAGCGGGCATCGCCTCGCGATGCGAAAAGGCTTAGCTTGTCACCAAAGAGGTTGTTAGAACTTTAATAAAAGTGCACAAAGAAAAAAAATACGACTTGGCCGCTAAGCGCACGTTTTTAAGGGTGAGTCCATATACAACAAACTACTGATATAACGACCACTTTTCGCGACACTTTCGAGTTCGTTATAAACGGGTTCGACTGTACGTAGAAACCGCGTGTAACCCCCTGTAAAGGTGGTTTCCCTGTAGTAGAGCGGTGCTGTATGGTGAATACACCTATCCAGGCGAAATCTGCACTGCCGTGAAGCCCTACTTCAAGATTAAATCAACAAATTACCCTCGCATTGATTCATCATTCTTTAAGTCTAAAAGCTTGTTATACTGGCGTATATGCTCAAAGTGTTGTGAATTTTAAAATGTAACGTATTTTACAGGTTATCACTTGCATTCTATGAACATCAAGTCCTGCTACCATTCAAAGTTGCTTCCACTTTCCTTTAAACAAAAAGAATGACATTTGCACATGGCTTGTTTCAATTTTTTTTAAATATTGCGTAGGTTAGTAGGGTCATGACAAGTATGCTCCTTTTTTCTTATAATAGGTGATATATACTATTTGAATTGGATTCGAAATTATTCGACCGAATCATTATTTGCTTCGTACCTAAAATTTACTATTCGCACAAGCCTAGTTTTAAATCTTGCAACCTTGCAATGTGTGAGCTGCAGGTGCAACTTGGTTTGAACAAGGTGGCCAAATGGGCAGACGAGAAGGTGTTCAGCCTCTACCCGCAATAAAGCAACTGTGTCCGCTTCTCTAGAAACAGAATCCTGACCTGCGTGTTCAGCAGCTACCTGTCAAAGCAGAACACAAATTTCTAGGTGTAATATTAGATGCAAAGCTAACCTCTGGGCCACACGTGAAATATCTTAAAAACAAGTGCATGAAAACAGTGCTCATTTTTTCTGGTTGATAAAGAGTCATGTGGAGCCGATGCTGACCTACGATCACCTCAGGGTGTGTGTAAGCTCTCAAACTGCTTTCTCTTTATTAATTAAGTGGCATTGAACTCGGACCACACCGTCTAATGGCACCTCTTATTGGCACTGTGTGTGATCCAACCTCACTAACCCCATCCACTTCCAGCAACACACACTCCGGAACCTTATGATCAGGGAAGTAGCATAAAGCATGCCGTATTGCTTTTAAACATTCCCAGTCCTGAAGTGCGGAATCAGTACACGTGCCTGTATTAGTAGTTGCCTTTCGGCGTAGCACATCAGCAGAAAGTTTAACAGCAAATCAACAGAAGGATCATGTAAGGCCTCACATTCTTAGAACGTTCTAAGCATCCCTGTAATTTTTATCTTTTTAATCAAGTGAACACTGCAAAGACAAAGCCAACGAAGCAGATGCACAGCTGGCGTGCTCACGTAATTTAATTTTTCTTTATCTCTTTTTTTTTTGTTGTTGTTGTTGTCGCAAATGCTGCAAAGAAGTGAATAAAGCACATGCATAGCTGGTGCACTTACTTCTTTTTTTGGACGGCACACGGGCCGCGAGATTTAAGTGCACGCTAAAGAACCCATGTGGTCGACATTTCCGGAGCCCTCCACTACGACGTCTCTCATAATCATATTGTGGTTTTGGGACACCCCAACAATTATTATTGGATGGCACACGTATCTGTAACATAAAATTTAAGGCCCTAATAAAGGGGGTTTGTGAGGGAAGAATGTTGTATGTGACCAGTGCCTTGCTTTCTCTGTGCAGCTTCCTGCACAGCCGTCTGCGCACAGCCACCTTACGCAGTGACTATGAGGGACAAGCAGTGCTGGTCAACTGTCTGCTCCGCAACTATCTCCACTACAACCTCTACGAACAGGTAATCTTCACAGAGGTGTACGAGGAAGGCATTGAAAGGATCTAGTACTTGTCAGCAAAATGAACGCTGCTTCTCCTAGTCATTCTTGCCATAAGCAGGGTGTCTACAGACCGGGAAAACTGGTAATTCTCAGCGATTTTGGGTAGTCTGGAAATTCTCAGGGAAAACTCAGGGAAATTGTGCTCCCATCAGGGAAAGTCCACAGTAACTTTATTGAAAGGCAACGAAAGTCGCGATGTGCTTATGACTCGGCAAGCTATATTCAAGTGTTGCTTAAACCCAGAGAAATACATTAACGAATGATACGTATGATATTCACATCATCGCAGAGTAGCTGTCTGCCGCGGTGGCATAGGGGTTACGGTGCTCGGCTGCTGACCCGAAGGTCGCTAGTTTGATCCCAGCCGTGGCAGTTGCATTTCGGTGGAGGTGAAATTCTAGAGGCCGGTGTACTGTGCAATGTCATTGTACGTTAACCCTTTCAGACGCTATGTACACAATTGTGTACACCACTTGCTCTTGCTAGTTGTATCAACTAGTGGCTAGCTAGAAAGAGCAAGATACATTGAGCTTTGGATGTATTAAACCTCGTGCATACTATAAGTGTTTTCATTTAACTCCACTTTGCTGTGTAATGTTGCCACTGATCACTTTCCTGAAGGCACCATCATGTTCGACGTGCCACTCCCACGAGCCACATCAAAGGTATTTTTCTTTTCTCGAAATGGAAATACACAAAAACGTCTCTGCACTATATTTCTATCCTGAGATTTCATTCTCTTTATGCAAAAACAACATGAATGACTTCAGAATAAATAGATATTTGATTACAATTTAATTACAATTATTGTAACACACATGAATTAATGTACCATGAAAATATTTTTGTTGCAATGGAATATTGAGTGCCTCAAAATAATGTGTCAATTTGGCGCATTCACAGACAGCTTTTCATAGGCGGCGTCTGAAAGGGTTAAAGAACGCCTAGTGAGGGGTTCCAGCCAACTACTTGGACGAGGACAGAAGGGGAGACGACACACCGCTGGACTAGCAACTGAACATTTATTGAAACTTCCTTGCATTTTTTATAGCATTTGATAGCGAATTTGACCAACGCGGCGTTGGTCATCTGCAGTGTGGGCAATATCATCCAATACAGATGCGCAGACCCTACCCCCCCGCCCCACGAAAGAAAAGAAAAAAGTCATAGTTTCACCGCAAGGACAAAGCAATAAATGCGATAGCAACAAATTGTAATTTTATACAAAGTGAGACTGGCAGCAAACTTTTTTATCCGATCTCACGTAACTCTACAAAATGTTGGTGTAAGAGAATACGGCCGCTCCATGGAAAGATGCTCTTTCTGCCCGGTGTCTTCGCATTGCGAGCGCAGCTTGTAGGAGGATATACGAGCCGCCAGCTAATGGCTGCTGAGATAGTGCGCGTGCCAGCGATCGCGACTGCGCCCTTAGAAATAAGGTTCAAAGGTGCTGCTAACTGGAGTGAACAGTGCATTTCCTTGGACATAGAGGACCTTTATTACTCGATTCCACACGAAGAATTGTACCTAGCAGTGTGCAAAGTTATCGAACTCAGTGGAGTTGTTCAGTTTCAGAATAAAGTAGGCATGAGCGTTGGCGCATTTTTTGGGGTGCTGTCTTGTTACTTGGAGTCTACCCTGGTCAAGTTTAAGGGTAGTATGTTTTTACAAAAGAAAGGGCTATGTATTGGGTCTAGCGTTGCGCCGATTTTATGCAGAATATTTCTGGCCAAAATTGACAACCTCATTTGCGCTTCTTTGGACAACAAACATATGATCTGTATGTTTAGGTATGTGGACGACTTTCTGGTTTTTATAAGGCTTTTGCCAGGAGAGAAAGTAGACAGTGTTACAGAGGGGGTTTATCTGTTTTTAGGGATTGTTCTCGAGGTTTAAGTTTTACCTGCGAACTACCAGTCAAGAAAGCCATAAGGTTTCTTGATATACAACTAATGTTTCATGACAATGACCATGTTTGCTGGATCTTTTCACCCCGAACAAAGAAAGCACTAATGCCATATGAATCCAACCAGTCGAAGTTGGTCAAGAGGAGCGTAGCGCTCGGTTGCCTCATGGACGTGGTGCAACAGAGCTGCTCCCTCCTCATGGCCTGTAGCCTGAAACAGCAGGTTGAGAGGTTGACAACTGCTGGTTTTCCTTTCTCGCTCATCAGGTCTGTGGCGGAAGTTGGATTGAAAAAAGTGAAGGGTCTTAAAGTCGGGAAGCCTTCAGAGAATATGAAGGATTTTGAAGTGATACCTTAAATACATAAAGTTTCTCACGACATAAAGAAAGTGGCTGAAAAGCAAGGTGTCTGCATGTTTTTTTTTTTTCGCACCATGCATATTGGCAGGCTTGTGTGTGAGGATAGGTATCGAGGGGAAAAGAAAAAGAGGCCTGTCAAGTTAAGCACATGAAACCCTTTGTTGAGTGCAAGACTGGTGTTATGTACTGCATTCCACTGGCATGTGGCAAAGTTTATACAGTGGAACCTCGTTGATGCGTACCTGCCGGGAACGCCGCATAACTACGCATTAACCACCAAGTAAAAATTTGCATCTCCTCGCATACGCTATTGCCGCCAGCAAAGAAATAAATACAGTGCCACAGGAAATATACTGCCTAAAGTACCCACTGCAGAGCCTTTTCTTTCTTTTTGCCAAAGTGGAGGAAAGATTCTGGTACTCTTGCACGACCGTCCAATAGTGCCGATAGCGCGCGGTGGCGACATCAAGGAGCATTTCGGAACTACAGTCGATCCCGGATATATCGAACTCGAAGGGGATCGCAAAATAGTTAGATATATCGATAATTCGAAATACGAAATATGCTTATTTAATGCTTTAATTAAAGCACTGCAGGCCTCGACACAGTTTACTGAAATCGTAAAAAGCACTGAACACGACGATTCGCTCACATATGCTAAAGAACAAGGCGACAACTTCTTTTGCAAGTTAGCGCGCTTTATTTCGCATGAATAAAGTCCGTCAACTTGTCATGCTTCTTGCGCGCCTTGAATTCATCAAGTCATCGTTAATATTATATAAGCTTTCCAAATAAGTAAATTCAGCACCTTCCGCCACAACAGCGGTGATCGACGCTGAACGCTGATGCAAGCTCTGTAGCGCCTAAAGGGTTTAGCGGTGGCAGCGGCGGCTGGCATCTTCAAACCGCACGGGTTCATTTCCGCAGCACCGGCAACGTCAGCTATGATCTCGGCATCGATGCAGCCAGAAAGAGCTACGCCGTTATCTGCACCGATGAAGTCACTCGCTGTGCTCCCGTCCGATACGGCGCCCGGAAACGCTAACTCGCAAAATTCACTGACGCACCGTAAGCCGTAGTCGGCGGTCATGACACGCCCGAAGTCGTCTGGCACCAAGGCCCGTAAGGAAACAGTGCACGACGGTGCTTTACTTGACGTTGTTTCAAGCACCAGTCATCATTTTTATCGCTACGAGCGGGACAATGTTTAGTTCGACTCCCGAATGACGATTTATCAAGAACAAAGCGCGAAGTACACACAGTACACATTCTGCAAGAGACAACGCCGCACCGCTGCACGAACAAACATTTCTCCACCGTTGACATGTTGGCGATACCGATGGCACTTGTGGCTTTGCAGAAGGCAGCCGCTACTTTGGCGAGAAATGCGAAAAAAAGCGTAGCCTCTGAGATCAGCGTTTTAAAACCGAAAACACTAAAAATACGTCACAAGGTTGCGGATCTCGAAGGCCATGCTTTGCGGGCCCAAATGCCATCGTGCGTGAAGAGACAAGGAAGGGAATGCAAACATTACAACAAGACTGCGAAGTCACTTCGAATTCTCATTTTGGTGCCCTCGGCAATCAGCCTCTTTGAAAAACACTAGCCCATGCGTTAAAACCTGCGTACCGCACGTCAAATATACCGGTGAACTGACAAACGCTGCGCAACGAACTAGAGCAACGCAATTTCGTCACCTGCGCGCGACGAGGGATTGGAACTCATAAGAACGCGGCCGAAAAATGATCAAGAGTTGTTAGGAAAAATGCACTTTCTGGGCTTCGGCGCGGGGCAGCGTTCGATATAGCGGATGTTTCGCTGTGCGGGAGTTCGATATACGTGCACACCAACCCCATACTTTTGCATGGGAAATTCAAGGGGATTTCTCAACTGTTCGATATAGCCAATAATTCGATATATCCGAGTTCGATATACCCGGGATCGACTGTATTACAGGGTCCGGTATACGCAGTGACCGACATAGCGACAGAACGGACAGTGTCTGCTTTCCGCGATATAGGTGTGTACGTCTGTACCGCAATCTGCTACTGAACAAGAACTGACACAGTTCCAGTGAAACGCGGTACGGCTTCGGGGAGCCAATCGTCTCCTGGCTAGTTGCGTGCAGCCGTCACTGCCGGGCCGCTTGCTGTACCGTATGCATGCGTTTGTTGTAGGAGTGTTCTTCGTACCCACTTCGCTCCAGACCGTGCACAGATGCGGCGAGTAGCTTGTTTGGTTAACGTGGCGATGACGAACTTCCTGCAAGCGATGCGCACTCCGCGATGCTCTTGCAGTCCTGGCAGCGGACGGAAGCGCGTTTCGGTGGTAGTCCAATAAAAGCGTGCAGTATGGTTACAGCAGCGCTGCGCTTGCTGTACCGTACGCGTGCGTTTAACGTGATAGTGTCAATGCAAAGATGTTTCTCGTAGCCTGTGACCAGAAAACGCTCAACTCCGCAACAGCGAGCTGCTTCCGTTTCTACAAAGCGGTGCGTGCTTGAACACGGCCCCGCACAACGAGGCGGTTGCGATCGGCAGCCCAGCACGTTCAGGTTGTCGCCTATTAACAGCGCGCAGTAGGCTTAAAGTTGTGCTGCGCCGCATGCGTGCCCGAGCAGATATCTGAAGATACTTATTGTTTTAAGGTTTTGGCCGATGAGTCGTGCTGGCGCGTTCGTCGGTGGCCACCACCTCACCTTCGTTCTTTCCCGAGGCTTACCTGCAAAGGCGTCGCCGCAATCGCGTGGAACCGGAAGCAGTGATCAACCGATCTACGCACTTCTCGAAAAGACGGAAAACCTTTGGTGGCACATTGTGGCATCAGGAAGTTAAGCGGCGCAGTAAAGTTTTATGGCACAAAACGTTACTGCAGTACGCAGGGTATGCACTAACCGGTAGGTGTAGGGCGAAGCACTACGGCTTAAGTGGTCAGCGAATGCATTAGGCTCTATTAGCCCTGAGAACGAACACTGGCGGCGCAGCAGTCGCGGCGATCTGACGTCACGGCAAGGACTCACTTGCGCCGCGGCTGAGGATCGCCTTTTTCTGCGCCCGCCGCGTACCCGCTCTTTCACGATACGGTGGTGATTACTGCTCATTCTTGCGATGCAAATCTCCCAAGGGAGAAGGTAGAAGCTTACTCTACTAGCGAATGTTTAGTAAGCTATAGAAAGTTGGATAATATAGCTTATAATGGGCAAATTCCCGCTCGAACGGAAGCTTCACCGTGAAAATGGTGATGCACGAGAGAATGACATTCGTTGCTTTCACCGCGTGCTCCAAGACATCGGTGCTAAAAAAATTTACGCTAATGGTTCTAACTTCATTACAACTTGGCGCAGACTCCGCGGTTAGAACACGCGTCCCGAAGATTACAAATTAAATTACGACGTTTTCAATTCACTCACTACTGTGCGGCTTATCGTACAAGTTATGTATGCATTTGCAGATTATCTAGATGATTTGACAGAATTGCGCTTTCTGCTGCAGAAGACTTTAGATGAATCTATCGTAAATAATCACTCAATACATCCGGGAAATTAAACAAAATAATACTGCACGCACACAATAGTTTCGGAAATTCTGAGGTGTTAATATACTTGGATTATGTAAACATTTCTTCTCAACACTCGTCTGGGATTATGTGGCCGTGTACCGTGATTTGCATGAACTGCTGGTCCGATCAACCGCCGAGTCACGAGCGGTAATGTTAAATTCTCGTGGGAGCACTGTTGATAACAATCGTCTGCAAAACAAACACCTGAAAGTCGAAACGAGCGTTTTGAACTGTTTCGATGGCACTGTCAGTAATGTGGCCCCTGTATTAATTGAACGTCCTTCGCTTTAATGAGTCAATTAATGGTCTCGCACATCATGTCCACATAAAGGTTCATGATGCTCAGGGGTATATCAAATGCAAAAAAAATAATAAGTTATGAGCTGGCTATCTAAACTAGTACTTATACAAGTGTAACAGCGCCGTTGCCATGATGCTGCATGAAGACACAATCTGACAGCAATAAGGAGTTTCTGGAATTAACCTCAACTTTTTTATGCTGTGAAATGAAGCCCCGAAATTATTGCAAGAAAGACGTGAAACTAAACAACATGATGAGTGAGCGAGTACCGAAGAAAAACAAACACAACTGCGGCAGTATTCTCGGGCGAGCGCTTTCGAGATATTTTGCAAAGCTCAATACTGCATGCGCTTTCCTAATCGTGCGCGGGGCTTGGCACACCGGCAAGAATGCTGTCTGCCGATCGCGGATGCGTCCGATGCAAATAACACTTGTGAAGGCGAAGCCATTATATTTTTTGAAGGAATCGCCCGTTAACAACGCAACCTAATAATGTGAATAAAGTGTCTTGCGTGTCAAGACCACGACATGATTGTGAGACACGCTGCAGATTAATTTGACTGTCTCAAATTATTTAACGTGCTCCTGTATCTAAGCAGATGAATGTTGCTTTTCCCAGCCGTCAGAATGCGGCTGCTGTGGTCGGGAATTAGACCCATCCCTGAAGTTAGCAGCGCGACACAACAACAAACCTGGTCACCGCTTTCAAAGTGTGCACGACGGCGTGCGGGCACCGTTGGTGACTGTGAAGAAAAAATGCACATAACTTTTTGCCGTTTTACTAGGAACATTATCGATGCTGTTTTCGTCATTCATCTGAAGCTTGAGACAGGCAAAAAGCGAACATAAACAGCGGAACAGCGCACGAAGCGAGCGCGTGATATGCCGGCGCATCACGGCGGGCGTCGAAGGGTCCTTGCCGTGACGTCATCCACGCCTCCCGCCAGGTGGCGCCGCCCCAACTTCTCGGGGCTAATAAGACTGGGTCGGGGATTCGTCGCAGCTACGTTTTAACCATTAGTACGCTTAAAGCGGGTGCAGCCGGGAACGCGAAGTTTCAAGACCCCAAGAGCGAGCTGAAAGGCCCAGGCAACAACATCCTGCCGGTCATAGGCACTTACGTCGCTACCCTGTCGTGGCACGGAAAGTCAACCAAGCAGCTTCTCTATGTCCTAGCAACCAAGACTGTCCTGCTGCTAGGCTTCCCGGCAATCCAAGCCTTGGCCATCTGCACGTTTGTCGACAAAGTCGCGAGGGCTTCACAGCCCACTGGCGACTTTTGTCTCAATCCCACTCTCTTCCGAGGACTTGGGACGCTCCCCGAAGCCTACACTATATGGCTGCAACCCAATGCTACGCCTTTTTCGTTGAGCGTACCCCGGCGCATTCCACTCCCTCTCACGCGACTTCGTCAAGACTGAGCTAGACAAGCTAGAAGCGGAGGGCGTGATTCGTCGAGTGGACACACCCACTGACTCGTGTGCTGGCCTGATTGTCGTCCCCAAGGTCTCGAGTGACTATCGGCTGTGCGTGGACTTGACTCGCCTCAATAAGGTGATCCTTCGAGAGCGTCACGTGCTCCCTACAGTGGAACAATGCCTCGGATTGCTCGGAGAGGCTACAGTTTTCTCCAAGTTAGACGCCACGTCAAGCTTCCACCAGGTCAAGCTGTCCCCCGAGTCCCAAGAATTGACCACATTTGTAACCCCGTTTGGACGCTATTGTTTTCTCCGGCTGCCGTTTGGGATACATCTGCACCGGAATACTTCCAGCGGCAGATGTCCCGGATCCTCGAAGGCCAAGCAGGTGTGGTAAACATGATTGACGACATCCTCGTCTTTGGGAAGACACCCTCCGAGCATGACCGCCGTCTCCGACAAGTCATGGACCGGCTAGCAAAGGCAGCAGTCACGCTCACTCGCAAGAAATGCTCGTTTGCGACTTCGAGTGTCAAGTTCCTTGGCGTCGTGGTCAACGTGGAAGGAATTTCTCCAGACCCAGACAAGGTTGCAGCGATCCGAGCCATGCATCCACCCGAAGATGTCGCAGGGTCTGTCGCCTGCTAGGCCTCATGAGCCACATCGTACGCTTCTTACCGCACGTTTCGGAGGTGACTGCGCCGATCCGAGCACTGCTGCTCAAGAACTCTGCTGGACTTGGGCCCGGCGCAGCAGTCTGCCTTCTCCGAACTGAAGAAGCTACTGGCTCAGACCTCTGCGTGGCTCGCTACAACACCACATACAAGACCACGGTCTCAGCTTGACGCCAGCTCCTATGGTCTCGGGGCAGTACTTCCTCCAGGAGCAGCCGTCCGGTGAGCGTCGAGCCGTCGCCTTCGCTTCGCATCGCAGTGCAGCCTGCTGCTTCAGTACTGCGCCAACGGCTGGCCTCGGCAGTCCCACTTGCCCTCTCCATGTGAAGAAGTACTGGCAGTACCAAGGAGACCTCAGCGTCTGCGAGGGACTGCTTCTGAAAGTGTCCCGCATCCTCGTGCCGTCTGCCCTTCAGTGCCACATGCTCGAGCTTCTCCATGACGGGCATCAAGGCATCAACCGATGCAAAGGCTTTAGCACGGGAGTCGTTCTGGTGGCCGGGCATCAACAACCAGATAGAAACACTGGTGTCTAACTGCCACACGTGTGCCGACACCAGGGTGCAGCGCTCGGAGCCCATGCTGCCCCTCAACCACTCCAATTCGGCCCTGGGAAGAGGTCGGCATTGATCTTTTCATCTCAACGGCCAAGACTTTGTTCTTCTGGTGGATTACCAGTCACGCTTCCCAGAAGTCATCAATCTATGTTCAACCACAGCACTTGCGGTCATCAACGCCATCAAGAGCGTTTTGCACGCCATGGGATTCCGAGACTGGTGCGCAGCGACAACGGTCCTCAGTTTGCTGCAAAAGAGTCTCCGCCTTCGCCAAGTCCTACGGCTTCTGCCATGTCACAAGCAGCCCCCATTTTTCCACAGTCGAATGGGAGGTGGAACGGATGGTGAGGACAGTCAAAGACCTGCTGCGGAAGGCGGATGATCCCTACCTGGCACTTTTGGCATACCGGGAACACCTGGGGTAAATGGGGCGAGTCCTGCTCAGCTGCTCATGGGTAGGCGCCTACAGACCCGGCTGCCGAAGACGTCACACCTGCTGGAGTCAGCCTGGCCTCCTCCAGTCACAATCGCTCAACGTGACCAAGACAACGGAGGCGCCAAGCGTCGGACTTCAACCGAAGACATGCAGCTCACACCTTGCGGCTTCTTCAGGCTGGAGAGCGGGTCTGGGTGCGAGATGTCAATTCCCCAGCAACCGTCTTAGGGCCAGCTCAACGCCCGCGCTCCTACGTGGTGGAGACTCCGACGTGTGTACTTCAGCGTAACCGGATGCACACGGTGCCAACGACAAGAACACCCACTGCCGACCCCCCTGGAAACCCTGTAGTGGATCAGCCCAAGACAACTACAACACCTGGAGTGACCAAGCAGCACAAGACCAGCAACCGCGTCGCCTCGGAAAAGCACCTCCACTGCAGAGGACCCTCAGGGTTCTGCTTCCATGCCACGCATCTCACGGTCGCGGTATGGCAGGAGGATTCGCAGGCGAAAAGACTCGACTTGGAACATTGTTTTCTTTCGGACTATGAGTTCTGTTGCAGGTGCATGTGTTTTGTTAAAGTTTACCGTGGGGGGGATGTAGTGTACGGCAGTACCACTAGGTGGCTGTATCATTCATGTAGTGTACAGCAGTACCGCCAGATGGCAGCGTGGCATGTACTGCTTTCTGTAATAAGGGCTGCCAATAAACCTGACGTCACTTGTCCGCCCAGGGACTCGGCTGTCGTGTCACTTACTCGCCCGATGCGCTCGACAGTATTAACAAGGTTGACTCTATTGGGCAGACAGGAAGGTGTGTAAAAAAATCCACGCACATCCATGAAGTGAATGTGATGAGTGAGCGAAGCACCAAGGGATCATTCGGGTAACCGTGAATCCCCCCGTACATGCCCACTCGAACATGCGAGTGACAACACGTGTGTACAGATATACAATGTTGCTTTATCGGTCAAACTAAATCGCACTTGAACCGAGCATCGACGCCACCAACCTCAGGTAGCGAACACTTCCAGCGTTTTGCCGCCACTTCCCGCGCTATCGCCGCCTCTGGGTCCACTTGCTGGCGTCACCGTTTTGCAGCAGCTTCCCTCACCTTAGACTGCTGGTCGCTCGTTGTCTGCATCGCCGTGCTGCGTGCAGCTTTGCGAGCCCTCAGCTCTGGTCCGATTGCTGGCGTTGCCGTTTTGCTGCAGCTTTACGAGCCTTCAACTCCACTCGCAGTTGAGCTGCCACTCTCGCTTTTTCATCAGTGTGTGGCATCAACAACGCAGACGTTCCAAACAAGATTGCTGGAAAAGCGGACCTGACTTTCGAAAACGCAGTGCAGACCGCCCTAGCAATGGAAGCAGCAAAGAAGGATGCAGGGGAGATAGCACAGCTCACGCTAGCACCTTCTTTTTCACCCTCCGCGTCTCGGCAGCGCCGGTGGGGTGTCCTGTTATCGCTGCGGGGGATGCACACCTGGCTGTCCGCTTGCCAGCATGTGAAAGGCCGTCTGCAATTACTGCCACAACCGTGGCCTCTTGGCGAAGGTTTGCAATACGGAAAGAAAAGACGAACAATCGCAGAACGACAGCTTCTCCCAGGCCGCGTTCATCGCGTGACGAAGTTCACTGTCGGCGAGCAACCGCCATCGCGTAAATACCGTCCAGGATGAAGCCTCTGCTACAGCTTCGCCCGCCGAAGTTTTCAACATGTGGCAAGTTGACTACACCAAGGTGCCTCCACCTTTTACCGTCAATGTTGAAGGTTGCGGCAAGCCGCTCCACATGGCAGTGGACACGGGGGCGAGCGTCTCAGTCATTGACAAGTCGCGTTTGCTACAGCCTTCTACCTTCAATTACTGTGCAGCCGTCTCAAGTATTTCTGCGAAGCTATTCGGGAATTTAAACAAGGTACAAGGCAAAGCTGATGTCCATGTAAAGTTTCATGGCAAGGAGGCTCACTTACCGATTTTTCTGGCCGGGAACAGATCACCCGGATGGGTGAGCGTGACCAGTGCAAAACTGCTTTCACGTCCCGCAGGGGGTTGTTCGAGTTCACTCGGATGCCCTTTGGTCTTGCAATGCTCCTGCGACGTTTCAAAGACTCATGGACCCGCGTCCTCGGGGAAGCAAAGTGGTCTCTACTGCTTGTGCTACCTCGACGACATCGTGATTTATTCACGAACCTTCGAAGAGCACTTGGCCCATGTTGCCGATGTGCTCGAGGAGGGTGCGGGCTGCCGGGATGACGTTAAATCCTGCGAAAGCCCAATTAGCACAGACCCGTATTCAGTTACTCGGGTTTACGCTGGCGAAGGCTCCATTGAGCCAGATCGGGAGAAACTTCGGGCAATCCTCGATTTCCCCGTGCCCAAGGACGTACGTGCCTTCGCCGCTTTGTGGGAATGGTTACTTTTATTGTTCCTTCATACCGTCCTATGCCCGACTGCAGGCCCCCTTGACCAAGCTCTTGGGTAAGTCTGCTGTTTGGCATGGGGACCTGAGCAGCAAGAGGCGTTTTGCCGACTGTCTAGCGCCATTGCGGAGACAGCGCAGCTCAGACTCCCCGACCTGACCAGACCGTTCGTTGTACAGACTGATGCGAGCGATCTGGGATTAGGAGCCGTTCTCCTACAGAAATACGATGGCGTGTTCAGAGCCGTTGCCCTTTGCCAGCCGCTCCTTGGTACCCGCGGAGAAAAATTATTCCGTTACCGAAAAGGTGCCTCGCCATCGTGTTTGCACTGCGGAAATTTGACATCTACCTTGATGGGACGAAATTCGTGGTGCAAACGGATCACAGTGCGCTCAGCTGGCTGCCGGCTCGTGAGCCTGCGGGCAGGCTGGCGCGCTGGGCTCTCCTGATACAGCACTATAATTTTGCAGTGCAGTCGAAAGGGGAGCACCAACGTGGTAGCTGACGCGCTATCTCGTGCCCCATTGTCTGCCAAGAAACCTGATTCCGGTGCGACAGCCGCTAGCGGTGCCTTTGCACAAGCAAGCGGTGGGGGCGAAACAGCGGCTTCGCCGCCGTTCGGCGAAAGGGGCGAGTCCGCCGCATTCGGACGAACCCTGGCTGCTATCCAGGCAAACAGCACTCCGCGAAGCCGGCCAGCGGGTGAGCTCTCCAAAGGCCACGATGCCGAGAGCGAATCCGTGACGCCGACGCAAGCGGCGGTTGCTGCGGTCCTGATTGGGCGTGATACCAGTTCCCCTTTGGGAGAATGGGAATCGCTTTCAGCAGACAAGAGCTACTGAACGCTCAGCAAAGTGATCCATTTTGTCGCGAGATATGCGACGGTCTCAGGGAGACGGGCGCCGTTACGCTGCTTGCCCTGCAGCGGGCGTGGATAGGGGGCTGGAACCAGCGTGTGTCGCTGAGTCCCCGGCGGATTCATATTTGCTGGACCATGACGGGCTCCTGCTGAAATATAAGCCACCGACGACGAGTCTATCGATCCGTTTAGGTGGTTATGCCCAAAAGTCTGAGAGTCGCCCTGTGCGATCCTCTCAACGACGAACCCATGGCTGTTCACCTGAGTGGCTCCAAAGTTTTTGCAAACTGGGCAAGACGGTGACCTGGCCCGGCATGAAGCGTGACGTTTATCGCTATTGCCGTTCCTGCCACGTCTGTCAAACGGTGAAGTCTAGGGTTGGCAAGCCACCTGGTCTGATGAAGCCGATTGTCAGTGAGCGTCCATGGCAAGTGGCCACCTGCAATCTAATGGGACCTTTTCCAGAAGTAAGCAGGGTTCATATCACCTCATGGTAGTCGTGGATCACTTTTCGAAGTGGGTGGAATTGTTCCCTCTTCGGAAGGTGACAGCGAGGGCGGTGCTCGAGAAGCTGCAGGAATTGTTTTGCCGGTTCGGCTTTCCGAAAGGCTTCATCACTGACAACGCTTCGTATTTCACCGCTCGGGTGTTTGGTGTCACGTGCCGTTCCCTTGGAATATCACTGCACCACTTCACCCTACCAGCCCCAGTCCATTTGACAGAGCGCGTCAATCGTACCGCTCAAACCGATGTTGGCGGCCTTTGCCGAAAGTCAAAGGGACTGGGCAGACCATTTGAGTGAGCTTGCGTTCGCCATTCGAACATCCAGTTGTTTGCTAGCTCGACTGGTTTCTCCGCCCGCCTTCTTAAATTTTGGAAGGAGTTGGCAAATCCGGTGACCAGTGTCATTCAATGCCAGCTCGGGGACGAGGAGAAGCAAACAGACTGTTCTGCTTACGCGTCACAGCTTCGGGATCGGCTTTGTCGAGCTTTCTGTAAAGCAAGGCAAAGTTTGGCGTCGTCTAGGCTCAGCAGAAGGCCAATATTACCGCAAGCATCGCGACCTAGCATTTGAGGTGGGCGATCTTGTCCTGAAGCGCAACCACGCCCTTAGCGACGCGAGTAAGGGTTCTCAGCCTCGCTCGCTCCTAAGTGGCTTGGTCCGTACCGAGTGAGAAAGCTTGGACTCCACTCGCGTACTGGCTGAAAGATCCATTTCGGGAAAACTCAGCTGTGCCCATATCGCAGACCTGAAAGCCTTTGCATCACGGTCTGACGAGCTTGCGCCAGCGCCCTGTGTACTTCGCGCAAGCAACGGGGCACACCCGGTGCGGCGGACCGCATTCGGACCAAGCATCGGTATAATTGAGGAAGCGGTCACCTTTGTGATTCCCCGCGCCGACGGCGGACTCTGTTTTCCGAAACCGAAGGCCCTCAGTTACTTTCTAGCCTCAGTATGCTAGCTTCTTTGCGGCCAGTGCTCGCAAAGAAGTCGGCCCGCCCCATTTGCTGCTAGTGTTTTTTTTTTCTGTTTATTTGAATACTCATGTGTATTTAATACGTTTCGTTTGTGTTTGCCGCGTATGACTGTCGTTTTGTCTCTTTACTTTTTTTCCTGTGTTTTTATTCTTGTGCCTGCGGAAGGATTCGTGAATAGCGGTGCTTTGCGGGGAGAACGAAGACGCTTTGCGCCTTCCCACGCGAGCTCGCGCGGTTGCCGACATGACACCGGAAAAGTGAGGCGCAGTGGCCTTGGACGGCGAACTCGGGCTGCGCTTGGTGAAAGCGCTGCTATGTGCAGTGACGTGTGTGTGTGCGTGCATACGTGCGTGGTGCATTGGTGCGTGCCTGGAAAAAGTGCGCGTGGTGAATTCGACTCGTCTACGTGGACACTCCGGTCAATGACTCGCTGACGCCGGACAGACCAGCGGTGCCCCTGCTCCCGGCCGTCGTCGAGAAGCCTGGCTGCACTCTCCATCATGGTCCTGCGCTAGGCCAGCTGACATAGCAGGTATGCCTGCGCTTGCCGACTCCAGGATGCCTCACAGCCAGTTTGGGTCGGCTTATTGATTCCAAAAAAAAAGGCCGGCTGTCCCAGCGAGGTCTCCCGTCATTCCAGCCAAAAAATTTGGGACCTTCGCACCACCATCACCGAAGCGGCGTTCGTCGGACTCTCAGGCCAATCGCCAACAAGAGCGACGGCCATCGGTCAGCCGTTCAGGACTTCAAAGAAGCCAGCCTCTGCCTCTGCTCCCCTCCGCGCTGTGGACGCTCTTTCGCGCAAGCATCACGAACACTTTCTTAATTTCCTTAATTACCTCCCTTCCGCAGCGCCATTTTATTGTATTATGTGTTTCAATCGTATTGTCTTTTGTTATTGATTTTTTCTCGCATTATAATGTATTCTTTTTTTCTTAGCAGCAGCTCCAGGGCTGGATGAGGCTAGTGGTTGCTCATAGCAGTGTTATTTTAACTGCATGTGTGACCGTCGGCTGCCTTGGCAGACCGGTAAAGGGCAAATTTAGGAGAGGGGGATGTGGGGATTGAGGCTTGCCCATCGCCATCGCGCTGGTTTTCGCCTATTTCTGCCATCCCCACGTCCGATCATGCCGTTCCTCTCCTCCGCCGTCTTACGGGGCTGGGCGAGCGGGGAGTGACGTTAACCTCCTCTCTCCCGGCGCCGGACCTCGACGGGGGGCGCTGCGCTCGTGTTTCGCGTCTCGCGAGACATTTCGTGCAGCGGGGGAGAGACCCTCTCTGGACCTCGTAGGGTAAGCACGTATTTTCTCTCCCGTCCGTCGGCTCCTCGTTTGGGCTCGCTCGGACGGAACTCGCTAACGGTGCCTTGCGCCAGCGGCGAGCGCTTACCTTACGTTGTCCTTTTTCCGAACGCTAGGCTGAAGAGCGGTGCGGTGCATTCGCACGTGGTCTTACTATGCCAAAGCCGTACCTATCGAAGCCAACGCGAGCGGAGTTGCCCTCACTCGAGCGATCGGGCCCTGTGGTCGCAGATCGTAAGAGTACGCAGCATAGTCGCGAGAGACCCGTTTTCTCTCAGCGGCGTGTCGCCGTGAGCCCGTTGCCCGCGGAGACGTGCTAGCGGCACCCTTTGTGTTGTATTTTCGCCCGTGGCGTAGTGAAGCCGTTTTGCTTCTCTCGCCGCCTTTGGGAGCGGGCGTTGTACGGCTTTTTGTGGTGTTGCCGCAGGCAATAAACTGTTGCGGATCTCGAGGGCAGTACTGTGTACTTGCCGCGTTGCGCTCGGCGCCTTTGCGCTCGAACGTACGTGTGCAGCGGCGCGCTAGTTCACGCGAGGCGACGGCAAACGCGGCCCTGTGGCTCGCTAAGTCCGAACCCACGCTAGTGGCCGTACTCTGTGAAGTACGTGCACACTGACGGTACCGCGGCTCGCTTCCTCGGGCCCTCGTGGTGAGTCGTGCATCTGCGGCGCCGCCTTGCCGTTTGTATTGTATTTTATGTTAGTGTATGTCTTATTTTATGTCTTATGTTATATTGTATTGCATGTCTACATTCTCTTGAGTGTGTGATACGTTTCCCAGTATTCATTGTTAGCGTTTACGTATTAATTGTCAGCGTATAAGTTTTAGCGTGTTACTTACGTGTTACTAATTCGGCCGGCGAGCTCGCCATTGTTTAAAGAAGTGTTTAATAAACCTTCACGTTTGTTGCCCGACCGCGTGAACTGTCTCCGTGTGTTCCGAGGGCAGCGGCGGTTTATGCCTCAGACCCCACACTGGCGCCCAACGTGGGGCGCCAGTGTAGTGTGCACGTACTTCACAGGAGTACGGCCACTAGCGTGGGTTCGGACTTAGCGAGCCACAGAGCCGCGTTTGCCGTCGCCTCGCGTGAACTAGCGCGCCGCTGCACACGTACGTTCGAGCGCAAAGGCGCCCAGCGCAACGCGGCAAGTACACAGTACTGCCCTCGAGATCCGCAACAGTTTATTGCCTGCGGCAACACCACAAAACGCCGTACAACGCCCGCTCCCAAAGGCGGCGGGAGAAGCAAAACGGGCTTCACTACGCCACGGGCGAAAATACAACACAAAGGGTGCCGCTAGCACGTCTCCGCGGGCAACGGGCTCACAGCGACACGCCGCTGAGAGAAAACGGGTCTCTCGCGACTATGCTGCGTACTCTTACGATCTGCGACCACAGGGCCCGATCGCTCGAGTGAGGGCAACTCCGCTCGCGTTTGGCTTCGATAGGTACGGCTTTGGCGTAGTAAGACCACGCGCGAATGCACCGCACCGCTCTTCAGCCTAGCGTTCGGAAAAAAAGGACAACGTAAGGTAAGCGCTCGCCGCTGGCGCAAGGCACCGTTAGCGAGTTCCGCCGAGCGAGCCCAAACGAGGAGCCGACGGACGGGAGAGAAAATACGTGCTTACCTACGAGGTCCAGGGAGGGTCTCTCCCCCCGCTGCACGAAACGTCTCGCGAGACGCGGAACACGAGCGCAGCGCCCCCGTCGAGGTCCGGCGCCGGGAGAGAGGAGGTTAACGTCACTCCCCGCTCGCCCAGCCCCGTAAGACGGCGAGGAGAGGAACGGCATGATCGGACGTGGGGATGGCAGAAATAGGCGAAAACCAGCGCAATGGCGAGGGCAAGCCTCAATCCCCACAACGACCACTGCCGTATGCTTGACAGACGGAGTCGCACAAGAAATTCAGCGATTAATAAGAGATTCCATCATTGTTCTGGTGAAGACGGCTAGGTGGGGTGCTTCAATTGTTCCCGTGACAAAGAGGGATGGGGCATCAGAATCTGTGGGGACTTTGGTGTCACCATTAATGCAGTCGCAACGGTGGAACGCTACACATTCCAAGGATTGAGGACTTGTGGACTGTGCTGGCTGGAGGTGAAAAATGTACAAAGTTGGACTTGCGTGACGCATACCAGCAAGTCGTCCTGGATGAGGCCTCTAGAGAGTACGTGACGATTTCGACGCACATGGGGTTGTTTCAATACACCCGCTTACCTTTTGGGGTCTCATCTGCTCCAGCTATTTTTCAACGCGAGATGGAGAACTTGCTCAGGGGTCTGCCACATGTAGCAGTCTATTTTGACGACATTCTCATAACCGGTGCAAATGATGCTGAGCACTGTCGCAACCTCCATGCAGTACTAGGCAAACTTCAAGAATCTGGCCTCAAGTTGAAACTCGAGAAGTGCCACTTCTTCATACCCCAAGTTGAGTATCTCAGGCACATTATCAGTAAGGAAGGCCTCTCCCCGAACATGGACAAGGTGTCTGCCATTCTGCACGCTCCTGTGCCACAAGATGTGAATGAACTTCAAAGGTTCTTGGGACTCAACTTCTATCGGCGTTTCTTGCCCAACCTTTCTGCACTTCTCCGTCCATTGCACTTGCTTCTTGGTGATGGAAAGAAGTGGCAGTGGGGAAAGGACCAGCAAGATGCATTCACTGCCTCCAAGCATCTGGTGACTTCAGCTCCAGTTCTTGTACATTTCCGCCCAGACAGGCCTGTGTGTCTCAGCTGTGATGCATCACTTACAGTATAGGTGCAGTTTTGGCGCACAAAGCCACTGATGGCAGAGAACGTCCAATTGCTTTTGCTTCGAGAAGTTTATCAAAAGCAGAGCAAAACTACAGTCAACTTGACAAGGAAGCACTGGCCTTGGTGTTTGGCATGGATCGGTTCCACCAGTCTTGTGGGGCATACCGTTTGAAGCACACACTGACCACAGGCCACTTCTTGGACTTCTGGGTGCCAACAAGCCTGTTCCTGTGCAAGCTTCGCCAAGAGTGGTCAGATGGGCTCTGAAGCTCTCCACGTACAATTACAAACTTGTCTACAAACCTGGCGAAGAGCTCAGGCATGCCAGTGCTGCGCTTAGTAGACTGCCACTGCCCAACGACTGCACTGCATTTCCTCGCCTTGCTGAGGTCTTCATGCTGGAGGAGGCATATCCACAACTCCTCTCACGAGCTGTTGTAGCACGAGCCACAAGGGACGATCCAGTATTGAGCCATGTCCTAACTGTGTTGAATGGAGAAAGCCTCTCAGCAGGACCAGAGTGGAACCCCTTCAATGCCAGAAGTGCAGAACTCAATCTCCATGAAGGCTGTCTACTATGGGGATCAAGAGTCGTGATTCCGAAAAAATTGCTGGCCCAGGTACTTGGTGTGCTCCATGCCAGCCACCCGGGTAGAGAAGAGCAAGATGATCGCCAGGAGCAATGTCTGGTGGCCAGGCATGACAATGGCATTGCAAACAGTGTGAAGAGCTGCGCTACGTGCCAGGCTCAACATCGAGCTGCCCAGCCAGTGCAGCAGACACCCTGGCCTTTTCCACAGCGACCCTGGTCTAGGCTTCACATTGATTTCTGGGGACCATTTCTAGGGCATACATTCTTGGTTATAGTGGACGCCTACTCGAAATGGTTAGAAGTCTTCCCTGTGTCTTCCACATCAGCAGAAGCTACCATTTCCGCCTTGAGAATGGCATTCGCCCAGCACGGCCTCCCCAACATCATAGTTTCGGACAATGGTCCTGCTTTTACCAGTGTGCAGTACCTGGACTTCTTGACTCGAAATGGAATACGCCGCATGCTGGTACCGCCGTATCACCCTACGTCCAACGGTGCCGCAGAACGAGAAGTACAGACTGTCAAAAACAAACTCAAGAAATCTGGGTCGGGCAAGTTCCAAACACAGCTGTCCCAGTTCTTATTCCACTACAGGACTACACCTCACGAAGTAACGGGTCGGCCACCATGCGAACTCCTGACAGGCAGAGCCTTCAAGACACCGTTGGATGTCTTGCGGCCAAGCCTGCAGACGTCAGTACTTCCTAAGGCAACTTAAGCAGAAGTTGTATGCCGACAGAGGATCTGCCTGCCTTCTTCTACGCAGATGACATAGTTCTGCTGGCAGACAATGCTGCCGAGATGCAGGCTCTGCTGACATCTGTGCGGGGGAGGGTACGGATCTTGGGCTGATGTTCAGTGCAAGGAAGTCTGTGGTTATGTGGTTCACACCACAGCAGGCAGTGCGGGACCCGCCCCTCCTGCTGCAGGGCAAGGAAATTGAGTGGGTGGACAGTTACAAGTACATCGGGGTAACGATGGTGGCAACGACAAACTATATGTACGGTACGAAAGGAGTGGCATGCAAAGGCTTTAAAGCGCCGGGTCTTCCTGGGCACACGAGCTCTGTGGGCCTTCAGCAGGTACGAGGTCACCAGGGAACTGTGGAAGGGTGTTGCGGTCCCTGCTCTGACTTTCGGTAACGCTGTGGTGTGCCTCTCGTTCGCGACTAGGCAGGCGCTCGAGGTTCGCCAAAGGGAAGCGGGTCGCACAGCCTTGGGGGTGCACGCCTTCACTCCTAATGAGGCAGTACAGGGCGACCTTGGGTGGTCGTCTTTCGAGGCGAGGGAGGCACTCGCCAAACTCTCTTAAGAGAGGCGCCTCAGCGGCTTCCCAGATGGCCGTTGGGCCCGGGAGGTGTACAAGTACGTACACATCCGGTCGGTACAGACGAAATAGGTCGCACGAACCCTCTCGCTGTTGGAGTGATACAGGGTGGAGGCTATCCGGCTGACGGCCCCCCTCCAGCGCGACACAAGGAAAAAGGTGCGGGAGTCGGTTAGCACGGTGGAGACCGAGAGATGGAGGGAGTCGGGACGAGCGAAGAGGGCCCTGGCCTTGTATCAGGAGGGAAAGATGGATATTGCTAAGGAGGCTTTTTATGACAACTCCAGGGGCAGCGGGCTACTGTGCGAGGCGCGAAGTGGTGTACTTAGGACACGCTCGCTGCGCGCCAGGTACACTGCCGAGCTTGACACGATGTGCCCCTTGTGCCAGGTCGCAGAAGAGACAATCCGGCACATTGTGCTAGAGTGTACTGGCCTGCGACCGCTATACATGATGCTCAGGACTCTGGCACCTCGGGACAAAACACGATGGGCGCGACAAACGGCAACAGCACTTTGGCAAGGGCTCTCGGTTTTCGCGGGTCTGGCAAGCCGCCAAGCTGGGAAGCGGTGGAGGCCACGAAGCGGCAGGCTCGAATGCTGGTGGAGAAAACAGGTCGAGCAAACGCACGCGCTGCGGCGGTAGCAGCGGCTATGATGCACCGAGGGCGCATTGGATTTGACCAACCTTTTTCTTTTCTTTTTCTTTCCTTTCTCCTTCCACCTTTTTAAATTTTCTTCTCAACTTAACCTTCGCTTTGTCTTTTTCTTCCTTGCCCGATCCGGCATAGCCCGTTGATCTCCCGCTCCAAAGGGAAGAGGCAGCAGACGTCATCATCATCATCAGTGAGTCTTCCATGGCTGCGCCTTGCACACCAATGTTGCGACGCAGCAAAAGATCAAGGAAACCAGTGCTTAGGTACTCCCTGTAGTAGAACTGATAGCTGAGCCAGTTGGTGATAATCACTACGGTGACTCCCCATAGTGATTCTTAAAGGAGCACTGACATCAAATTTCAAAGTCGAGATGTGCCCTTCATTCGATTGCTCGGTATGCATAGGTCTCCTTGGCCAAATTTGAATGGCGCCCGTCGCGGGGAAGTAATTTTATTTCGAGGGCAAACAGCATACGAAAGCTCAACAGAAGATTGATCACGCTGCGACATCGACACTAGTGCTACCGTAACAGGTGTGATACATTCCGATCATACCATCCTGGGTGACGATACGCTAGTAACAATGACGTCGAGAACTGAGTGTATTTATTGTGCCGCCGACGCCAGGCGACGCTCTCACCGGCTCTCACTCCCAGCCAGTGGCTCTCCTTGCTGTCCCGATCCGTGCCTGCGATTCATCGTGTCGTATCGACTGATTTGTCGTGTGATCCTCAGCGCGAGTGCGATCAATCGGAGCGACTACGTGCCAGCATGTCGGGAACCACTGCGTAGTACGGACCTGCTCGTCGAGGCGCGGAAAAAGCGGAAAAGTGCGTGGCGTTTCATTAGACGTACGGTACACGCCAACACGACCCCAGCTATGGAAGTGGAGCAGCCTATAGATAAATATCATCGCTAACAAGTACGTATGTAACGTCCGTCCGTGGACTTCCTTGCGCTAGCGTAATACCGGGTTACTGCAGCCGTAACCGTGAGAGCCGGATAAGTGGGGCCATCTGGCAATGCAAAAAAGAACCTGGCAAGCACAGAATTGTTATTGTAGAAACCTATCGTTTCTATTTCTCCGCTGGTGTGCATTCGCTATGCCGATATTACATAGCCGATAAAATGCGATACCGGAATGCCGTGCACGCTAAAATGCTCTGAATAGCTCATTGAGACACACAGCGAGTATGGCCCAAGCGTGCGTCCCCGGGCACTCCTCGTAGCTGCTTGGAACAGGTCCATTTTTGAATCGCTGTTTTGCAAAGGGTCGAAGCGAAAATGATTCGCGACGTCGCGTATCGCGGGGATTCTAGGTTCCAGAATGCCGCCTTCAGCACTAATCGACACTTTTGACGGCGACGACGGCGATGCTGGTGACAAGCATGACTGAACGTGCGCGCCTAGCAGACGAAATGTTAGCTGAGCAGCTGATCCTCACGTCACTCCTTTATGTGGACAAGTGGTAAACTGGGGCGTGGTCTGGAATTGACCGCGAGGGAGCGCTGCCAGCGCTAAGATATGGCGGGCTTGCAGGCCGTTTTGAATCGTGCTAGATACCGGTGATATAAATCAATAAAACAGATAGTTATTCGTCCCTCATTTGCACTTTTGGTCGCGAATCGCTACTAGAGGGTAGATAACTACTCGTGGATGCAAAAATCTTGACATGCGTAAATTTGATGTCAGTGCTCCTTTAAGAGGGGATGAGTGTCACAATGTTAATAGCTAACACGCAGCGCCCTTGCGCGGCGCTGTTGCTTTGTGTGTTGTGGCGTCACACCTGGGGACTGAAAGATGGGGACGTGGGATAATAAAGAGTTAGTTTGTTTTGGGCTCTCATAGCGTCCTGTCTCATTTTGCTATCTAGTCTCCGGCTATATCTTCTGGCCATCTGTACTTGTATGAGCGGGTGCGACTGTCCATGGCCGAAGAGAGAGCGAGCGCTTACATAGCCCTTGGGACACCGCACCGCCCCTAGCGGACTCCGTGCAAACCAGGGCAACAACGGAGGGACAAGGCTCGGCCGTAAAGTGCTTTATCCCTCATAAGCGGTTGCAAGAACGTAATGCAACCTTGAGAGGGGACTTGGGAAGCAATGTGGCTGTTCATTGCCGCAGTTGCGTGAAATGCAAATCTAGTTAGCCAATGTTCGATCGCACGGCCATTTTGGGTAGGGGAGAGACAAGATATGAGCGGGAGGTTTTAGAAGCATTTCACATTGTAAATCATTAAGGTAATTGTGTCAGCGATACGTCCTTGTTTCTGAGGTCGAAAGAGCGTGCCTACTTAGTGGGAAAAAATGTTTCAAGTGTCGTGGGAAGTGACGGCAATGCGCGTGTGTGAGAAGCCTTATGCGGCAATGCAGTTTCCAATAAAGCACAGTTGAAAGTCCAGCGTTTGTCCGTGTGTAACGCCTTCTTCTTGTGTACATGTTTTCTTTGTTTTCGCTGTTACCCCGTTTTCAAGCACATTTCATCACCGTTCTATTCTGACCCCGCAAAGTGGGGAATCAAGGGAAGAGGCAATCGATTAACTTTGTCAGCCTGCAATGCTCCTGCAGACATAGTGAATGAGCCCAGGTGTGACATGCAGTGGGCACATTTGGGAGCTGTTCGAAGTGTTGACGAATTATTCAGGTTCATACTGAACATAAGAAAGTTGCTCGGGTTCCACAGAATTTCAGTGGTTATGCTGACCATCCTCTTCATTCCCCACAGTAATGCTGAATGCGATAGAATATTCAGTATGTAAACAAAACTCTTGAGAGCCTGCTGATGGTGAAGAGGCACCAGAGTGGAACTTGCTTTGAAAGTGGTCAAAGTCTGCAGCAGCAGAAATAAATTGTTGCCCAATTTAGTTTTTGCTCATTACTCTCTGGCTGATTTAACTTGTATTTGTGAAAACATGAGCAAGCTTGTCGCTAAAGGTGAACCCGTAAGATATGGGAAAAAAAAAAGGTGGTTTGGCCAACACCATCCCCTTGCTTCGAGGGTTTTACTAATTCCATGTCGCCACGGCTTGCGGGTGCGACATAAGGAGCTACTGACCCAAGGTTTTCTTGTGCGCGGGGATTGTGTTTTTCTCTTTTCTTGGACGTACTTGCAATTGTCAAAGCTTGTATGTTTCCAAAATTGTCTGCAAACCCACTCATGAGTAGACTCACTCAGGTTCACTCAGACTCAGATAGAGCCGTGAGTCTGAGTCTGAGTGAGTCGAGTAAGTATTATTTCGGTGAGTGTGAGTCCGAGTGAGTCAGGCAGAGAAAAATTTCAGTGAGTCTGAGTCCGAGTGAGTCGGTTGAGAAAAATGTTGGTGAGTCTGAGTCCGAGTGAGCCCTAAGTGCAAAATATATTCCTTGAGTGAGTCTGAGTGAGCTCCACTCTTTTTGCCGACCTATGGTTCTATATTCACAACTTCAGCGTTACTATCAGCCTTATTTAGGCTGACGTTTATACCCGTCGACTGACATATACTTCAACGCACTAGCGTTCATACGATAGCTCAATATTATTATTAAGGGCTTGAGTTATGGAGAGGGGGGAAGGGAACAGATTGACCCCCCCCCCCACGCAATGTATTTCACAGGAAGTTCCTGATAAAAATATCTCGCGTGAGGCACCTAATAAAAAGGTCCTTACTGGATTGCATCACTGAAACTCATATTTGAAGGACGATGTCAAAAGGCACCAAGTATAGCACAAATCATGCAGATATTGGTGTTAAAGAGCATTGACATCATGGTTGAAAAAGCCAATTATACGCTAACGGACTCATGAGTCAGCTCACTCAGACTCACTCAGGCTCAGATAGAGCCGTGAGTCTGAGTTTGAGTGAGTCCGAATGAGTATTATTTTGGTGAGAGTCCGAGTGAGTCCGGCTGAGAAAAAATTTCAGTGAGTCTGAGTTCGAGTGAGTCCGGTTGAGGAAAATTTTCGTGAGTCTGAGTCCGAGTGATCTCTAAGGTCAATATATTGCATGAGTGAGTCTGAGTGAGCTCCACATTTTTTGCCGACCTATGCTTGTCTGTGTCACCTCTCTTCATCCCTCTTTTTTTATGTGCTCTAAATTTTTCTTGTGCATGAAGTACCAACTTGCGCCAAAATTCACTTTAATCCGAATGAAAGCTACCGAGAGGTTTTGTACTTTTGAGGGAACATTCAAGAGGTCATTTATAAAGAATACCGTTAAGCTCTTTGTTTGGCATGGAACCAGCATGTAAATGGACTGTCACTGTGCACCATTTGATATCACGTTGTTCAAGGTAAGGGTGCCTTTGAATGCTTTAGCCGTTCCATGCACTCTTCTTTTTTTTCCGTTATGTCTAAGTCGAGGGGATTTACTTACTATAAAATCCATAGGTGAAGGGCCCCCCCCCTTGTTTAAGTCTAAATAATTGAGAAGAAAGTTGTTCATGTAACAGCTGCGCTTTCCTTTTCAAAGTTCCCGCCAAACACAGCCATGCTTGCACTGCACCCTGCGATCTCCTTTGCAAAACACTTTTTTCGAGCACCCACATTGCCACAACTTCTTAATCTAGTGCCGCTACAGCCAATGAGGAGGCTCCCACACTTGGCAAGCAACCATTTATGGCGATATTTTCACCAGATTATCACTGACGTTGGTGTCTGTCGTGGCCTCGCAAAGATACCTGATGATTGGAAAATGTGCTCCTTCTTTATGGCTGCCAGGGCCTCCTGGATGTACATCGAAGGCCATGCACCGTCAAACAAAACCACGGAGATGGCGCTATCCGCAGAACCACAATCGCTCGAGGAAATTCTGTTGGCACCAACAGTTGGAGGCATTAACCCTTTCATTGCAGGAGGAGGAGGAGGAATAAACTTTTATTGAGACCAGCAATTTGTTTGGCTGGGCCTAGGCCTCCCACGTGGGGACGTCGAGGTCTTGCCTCTCCGCCGCCTCGCGGGCCTGCTGGGTCGCCCAAACCTTTCATTGCAGTGTTTTTTTTTCTGCGTGTTATGGGGAAATGTTCTATTAGCAATGCTGTAGGATGCTGTTAAGGACATGTAAACATTTTTATAGGGCATTATCTCATCAAAATAAAAGTAGCATTCATTACAAGCAATGAATTAACTAAATAAATAATTTTTATTAAATAATGAATTAATAAATAATTACTCAATAATTCAGTGCCACTGAGACACTAATTATGCATTTTATTCATAGTCCAAATTAGTCAAGGGCTCCTGAATTTCTTTCTCTGTCAAATAGCGCACACACGTGGCATGCTGACTCGTCACGGCTGTGCTGCCGAGACGCTGGCCAAGAGACGCTGATGTGCAAGCATGCGCTCCCTCTGGTGTCAAAAATTCACTGCCCCTTATATTTGTGTATATGTTCTCTCCATAGGCTGGTGGCACACACCCCCACTTTTTTTTTTTTTTTTTTTTTGCGAAAGCTTTCTCGCAACAGGGAGTGGTTCAAAGAGGCAAAACGAGTATATTGGCAGCGCTTGTGTGTGTGTCATCGCCCGAGTTCTCTCGGGATAGGCAGTGAAAGGGTTATAACTAAACATACCTAGCACACTTGCACGGGGACTCAGAAAGCAAGAAACACAAAGGCAATGCTATTCGGATCAGACCTCGGGAATTATGGAAGCTCCTCCAGTGATCATGCTGATGAGGCCACGCCAACACGACCAAGCTATCTGTGCTCTAGGCAAGAGAGGGATCTGGCGGGCCTTGCTTTTGTTAAGTTTTGTTTCTAATAAATGCTATAGTTAGCATCTTTTAATTCAAATACAAATCTCTGAAGTCTCGCACAAATCTGTAAAATGTCATGGGTGTTGTGTGTCAAGTCCTGGGTGAGATCATTTCCCAGGAAACAAAAAAGAAAACCAAATTTGGATGAAGAAATTCCGCGACGCGATCATTACGCATGTGTGATCACTACACGATGAAATACTGCATGATTAAAAGCAAAAAAAAAGTGAGTGTATGGGCCACACTCAAAAAGTTCTCACTCGAATCTTAGTGTGGTTCTCGCGCGAGTTTGTACAATATTCCAGTTTTCACAGTAGGCAGGGGAGTGTGTGATTGCAGATTTTCAAAGTGCCTAACTTGTGCCCTCTTGTGGAATCTGACTTTTCCAAGTGATAAGGTTGGCTTGCTCGTGTATGCCTCAGGCCTCGAAGCTGGTGTCCAAGTCTGCCTTTCCCGAAGCGGCATCCAACAATGAGTGGGCGCGCTACCTCTACTACCTTGGGCGCATTCGTGCCATCCAACTGGACTACTCCGAGGCCCGGCAAACATCTGCTGCAGGCCATTCGCAAGGCACCCCAACACGCTGCCTTGGGATTCAAGCAGACGGTGCGTGTGTACCAACTGCTTCCACTGCAGTTCTAATGAAGTGTTTACTTTTACAGGTGCACAAGTTGGCCATTACAGTTGACCTGCTGCTGGGTGACATACCGGACCGATCCATTTTTCGCCAAGCACCCCTGCGGCGCACTCTGGCTCCTTACTTCCAGCTCACCCAAGGTGATCCTCCTTAGGAACTTTATTGTGGAAAATGCCACATCATGCTTAGTAACTGCTGATAGTGCAGCACCTGCTACAGGGCATCTTTTCCCATTCGCCCTCCTATAGAACTCCATGTGTACCGCTGATTGGGCACACACCCTCCCAATATGAAGAGGGCTTATCAGGGCGAGTGCCCACAGAGAATAGCACATGTGCACTTTCAGAACCTCCGGCATGCCCAAATTTGGTCAGATTTATACGGGGTTTGCGGCACTGTATTCTTTTTTAGTAGATGAAGTAAATGTTGCGGATCGATTTTTTGCTGAGGCCTTTTTTTTTGCAAACCAGAGGTGAATATCCACAGAAATCTTATCCACAGAAATCTTACTTTTTAACGTCTTACTCTTTCCTGTCATCTCTTGAAGAAAATAAGTTAATTATCTGAAGTTCGTCCGCATCGTTTGCTCCCTTTTTCTTTGCTTACTATTGCGGCTTAATTGCCATGCATATGAAGTCTCTGGTTTGCGTTTTACAGGCTCAAAAGCTGGGTGTGTACTTACAGCGTGGACTTAAAATTCGTACCAAACTTAACTGGCATGACGTGTCTCCACCTGGTGCCGCTTATTTGGCGATCCTACACTCTGCCACCAACCTCTCATATGGCTGCATTCATGCGCACAGGGTTTCTCGCATCGAATTGACAACACTAAAGGAAATGCTGACTGAGCTTGAACGAGCTCAGTCAACGGCTAAGGTTTGCTTTTCGCGGGGGCTGTATTGCCTCTTTTGTCGTTACCCCTTTTGAGCTTCCATGCCATCGTCAAGCATGTTCCAAGCGACCATGAAGCAGAATGCAAGACTAATGCAGGGGCTCGGCCCAAACACAAAGCAATGTTTCTTTGGCATCGTGACAGCGTTTCGGCTACCACAAAACAGGGTGGAGAGATCCTGGTTGCTCAAATAATTATCTCCTCTCCATTGCCAGTCGTCCCATTCAGTGCTCATGGGAATTTACTGCAGTTGCAAGGGAGACAGCGACGGCTTCTGCCGCAGAGGCTAGCCATGAAGTAGGAGCACTGGCGATCAGCCACACTAAGAAGATGCAAGTTCATCGTGTACATGTGAATAGTGAGCACTGTTTAGAAATGTCACAGGGAAGCAGGAACTGGTACTTTGAGGCGTTAAAGGGACCAACAACTGGTCACGATGTGTGATTCGATCCTGGTAAAAATGGAAAGACAGTGAAATATAGTGACAGATTCCAGCATCCTTTTCGCAGACTATATCGCCGCATCTGAGTGGAGACCTCGGAAAGCCGTCACGTTCACCATCACCAGGACGCCACGTGTCACCGCAACGCCCGCAGTACAGTGGTCCGACGCGGGACCGTAACTAAAAGCAGCAGCCAATGGAGGTGCGCGTGCTGTTCGTCGATACGCTGCACATCCTGGCAACAAAACTTCACTGCCAAAAGGAGACCTGACACGCCACGTAGAAGCAGCGGAACAAAGCCGACGTGGCCGTGACCCAACGGCGCGAAACGCGAGGCGGCAAACTACGACCTTGACGTTCTTGTCGACGGCCACAACGCCACCGCTCTCGTAGATACTGGAGCCGACTATTCCGTTGTCACTGGACAGTTCGCTGTGAAGTTAAAGTTACCTCTGGCAGCAAAAGTTTTGTTTAGGAGATTATACGATGCTCTCCCGCATCGTGTAATTAATGCTTGCGTCGTTAATTGAGTGAGAACAATTTTGCGTCAGTTCGAAACGCCCGCCAAAATACCATAAGAAACTAGCGCCCCGCAGCGCGGGAGCACCTAAGATCACGTGCACTCAAGCTTTGGTGTCGTTGAAAGCACAGTTTTCAAATCGGGGCCCTGCGCGTGGTAAAGAATGAAATGATGCGAGTGCTTCGGTTGTGTTAAGCGCGTTCGGTAATCGTTCGGTGACCGTGAATCTCCCGTTTGTCGTCTTTGCCGTTTTCCCGCCGCTCCCCGCGCCCTCGCCTCCGGAGTAGTAGCTTGTCGTCGGCGTTCCCATTGAGCTGCCGCATGCCATGCCTTACGTTTATTTTCATCCATGGCAGAAAGAGAATGTGGGGTCTGGAACACGCTTACATACGCATTTGCACCGCAGCGTCCTCTCGTGTATTTTCACTCCAACGTGCATTGTGCTATCATATTGTCATGAGTAAAGGGGCATGGGACGCATGCCGGACGGCGGAGTGCGTGCATCGATGGTGTGCGGAGAATGGAAAAGTACCCGATGGTGTGCACTCCCGCCACATCCACACACGCCATTGGCCGGGGAAAGGTGCGTGCCACGCGACCCGAGCTGAGGTGAGGGACCCCTGGAGAAGAAGCAGTCATTGTTCAGTGGAATTGGCCAAGAGGAAGGTGGTGCAAGCCAGCGTCGTGCCCACGACTGGAACAGCAGGGCCCAGTTCTGGGGGCAGCGTTGCGCGAGGCCGTCGACCTTGGTGTCCACCAAGCAAGGCTTCCCGGGCTTGCGGCAGCCTCATCACGCTGTTCTCGTGGCACCTGCGGCACTACCGCAGCTCGACGAGACGACGACCCACCGACAATCACCGGAGAACCACGTCGACAGTTTGAGCCTGTGGCACTGCGGATAGGCCGAGGGTTAGGCCTAACCAGACAAGACCGACATTCTTGACGAAAGACCGGAATGTCAGCGATGAGGACGACCAGAGAGGCGGTGGATCGACGACTCTAAGACATCGACAGGAGCAGCGACGACGGGACAGAGCGTCGACTTTGGAACCGAATCGAGGCAGCGAACAATACGCAGTAAGAACGTTCGATTCGTAGAGCGACAGACTGAGATGCCATAATGGCCAGACGCTCGAGTAAGGGTGAGCTAAGCATAGCTCGAATGCTTTGCGATGTTAGTTTGTAATGTTAGTGATTGCGCACTAACTTAGTATTTTTGCACTTAATACTTTTTGTTGTAAATTTTGAATGTGTTAACGTTGTTTGCCATGGTGCGTGCGATAAAGAGTGTTTGCCGTGCCACCACGGTCTCCCGTCCCTCTCTCTCCCAACTCCATTCCGCATTGCAAGCGCTCCCGAGATACGTGACACGTATGCTTGATTGATGGTCGGTATTTTTATGGTATTTTGACCTTTTTATTTTGTGGAAGAAAGAGAATGTGTGGTATGGAACGCACCTCAACGAAGTGAATGATGATGAGTGGGCGAAGCTAGGTCCTAAGTTCTATAATCTCTATGTTGTAGTCGCCGACTAATATAAAAGGTTTGTGCTTGTTGGAGTTTTATATTGTTCTGTCACAATTATGATTGATAGTAGTGTACTGTTCAACCTTTTTTTGTGTCTCACATATGTTACCAGAGCGTTGCCCCATATCATGTAAATTGAGTGACACAAAGTGACATAACGAGTCAACGACAATGCTCGGTTCTAAGGTCCATAATGTGTACGTTGAAGTCACCGACTAGTGTAAAGGGTTTGTGCTTGTAGCTGTTTTATATTGTTTTGTCACAATTACGATTGTTATTCGTCTATTGTAAACCTTTTTTTTCATTCACCTACAGAACTGTGTTTTGACTATAGCAACGGTTTTCTAACCACCATGACAGTGGGCAGTAAGCGTCGACTATAATGCTAGGTCCTAAGGTCCATGATGTCTACGTTGAAATCGACGACTGGTATAAAGGGTTTGTGCTTCTAGGTGTTTTATATGATTCTGTCACAATTAAGATTGATATTAGTCTATCAGGGTTCGCACAGACCCTTGAAATTCTTGAATGTCCTTGAATTTGATAACATTAATTCAAGGGCCCTTGAAACTCCTTAGATTTAAGTGAGCTCCTTGTAATCCTTGAAAATTTAGTGGACTTTGCTTCAGTATAGCAAATGAACGACGTATTTCCGTAAGTCGCACTGATTTCAAAAACGCGTTTACTGAGGAATGTTCGCGAAAACATGTAGTCTTGACAGGAGAGCAATAGCAGCAAGTTTCGGTTTCGAAACCGGCAGCGCCTGCGTCGTCTGGCAATAAATGCGAGCCAGAAATCCAATCCAATCCAACGGAAGGTATAGTAACGGTCGGTCGGTCGGTCGGTACTCGGTATACTTGGTCCGTGCGTTGGCCTCGCGCGTCATTTCTCGGTGAAAGTTCGCGTTTGTGCTTTGTCCAATGCCTGCAACTTTACTTTGACAGGATGCCAGGCGCAAAGTGCAAGTTTCAGTCTGCGTGGCTGGAGCACAGCGAATATCGTCACTGGGTGAGGCCGGAGACAAGCGACCCTTATCGAGCAAAGTGCGCAGTATGTCAGAAGTCGGTCGACATTGCAACAATGGGGGAGTCGGCGTTGAAGAGCCATCAGAAAAGTTCCAAGCATCGATCCAAAGTTGCGGCAGGCGAGGGCTGCTCTTCCGTCACGAGTTTTTTGCAAGCAGCAGACGTCACAGAAACGACTTCTCAGCGGGAAAACACGGAAACATCCTCTCGAGCTGCAACCCTTGACGAAGACTGCAGAAGGCATGACTCCGTGATTGAAGCCGAAATTTTGTGGACGATGAAAGTTGTGTCTTCACACTACTCATACAGCTCCAGTGGTTCAGTTTCCGAGTTGTTCCGAAAGATGTTTCCGAATAGCGATATCGTGAGAAGCTTCACTTGTTCGGAAAAAAAAATGCGCGTACGTCGCGTGCCATGGTCTGCGCCCATTTTTCGCTTCTCAAGTCTTGGACATGATGGAGAAATCTGAACATTTTGTTGTCCTTTTTGATGAAACGTTAAACGAATACCTGCAAAGAAACAGCTTGATGTTCACGTGAGACTGTGGAACAATTCTGAGGTGACAACAAGGTATGTGACATGGGCATTCATGGGCCACAGCACAGCGGACGACCTCATGAAGAATATGTTGGGAAGCGCTGGTGTCCTTTCCGATGAGCAAAATTGTTCAGCTTTCCATGGATGGCCCCAATGTCAACTGGAGCCTTTTCCACAAGTTCCAGCAGCACATGAAAAATGACTTTCAAATTCAGTGGTTTTGGATATTGGATCGTGTGGCCTTCACACAGCGCATAATGCCTACAAAGCTGGAATGCATGCAACAGGCTGGCCAGTTGACACATATTTGTCGACCTTATTGTCAGTCTTTCATGATGCACCGGCCAGGCGAGAGACAGTGTGTTTCCACTTCCTTTTGTATCTCACCGTTGGATCGAGAACGTGCCCGTACTGGAAAGAGCCCTGGCCACATGGGAGCACTTGAAGCAATACACTGAAGCAGTGAGTGGCCGCAGGCTGACCGTGCCAAAATGCAGAGCATATGAAAACGTCAGTGCTTTTCTAAATGATCAGCTTGCACTTGCAAAACTGAACTTTTCCCTAAATGTTGCCATGGTTGTGCAGCCTTTCCTTACTGTTTTTCAGGGTGATTCTCCCAATACGTTTTTGCTGGCAAAAGAACTTGAAAGTGTTCTGAGGAGCCTTCTGTCAAGGTTCGTAAAGTGCTCTGTAATGACAGAAGCCACCAGCATCACGAAGCTGCTGCGAATTGATGTTAAAGATGCTGCCGTTTACACAGAATTTGAAAAGGTGGATGTTGGACGTGCAGCTGAGAAGATTTTGAAATGCTGTAAAGCGAGCGCCAAGTGTATTCTTGAGTTTAGGTACGAGTGCCGGAAGTTCCTCGTCAACATGATCCCTAAAGTCATGGAGAGAAGTCCTCTGAGGTACCCTGTCGTTCGTGTGTTGTCATGTTTCGACCCCACAGAGATGTCCAAGAGAGACACGTGCCTTGGGAAGCTAAAAATTGTGCTTAACTGTCTAATCGACAACAAGCTTCTCTCTGAGCACAAACGCGACATTGTGTGCGCACAGTACATTCAGTTTTGTCTAGAAAAATGGCATGAACTACAAAACTATGAAAAAGATCATGAACGTCTTGACAGTTTTTTCATGCGGCTGCTGAGGCACGATGCTTCATTCTCGCAGTTATGGGCTGTGGTGAAACTACTTCTCCTCCTGAGCCATGGGCAGGCCTCAGTGGAATGAGGCTTCAGCATCAACAAGCAGGTTGCGGTCGGGGATTTGGCAGAGCTGTCGTAAATTTCTCAACGAGTTATCTGCGAGGCTGTGAAAAGCCATGTTCCGATTTCAAAAGAGTTGAAGGCGTCAGTGCGCCAAGCCCGGCATAGGTACGCTGCATACCTAGACGAACAAAAGAAACAAGCACTGTCACGGCAGGCAGCTTCAAAGAGAAAAGAGCTCAAGCAAGAGCTTGATAAGATGCACGGAAGGAAGTCAAAGCTTCAAAAAACTCTCAAGTGCCTGCTGGAATCTGCGGACCGTTTTTCGGAAAAAGCTGAAGCGAAAACGACCTTACCTACTTAGTCAAGGCAAACAGCTTTCGTTGAGCTGCTAAAGAAAGGAGCTGGAGATAGCTTCTGTGGAAAAAGAAATCCATGCAAAAACTGCACTGCTTCCATAAGTCTTGCTTTATGCAAGACTTTATGCAAGTCAAGGAGTGTAAGCAAATAAATTTTGCTAACACTCCTTGAATTTTGCCATTTTTCATCCTTGAAATCCTTGAAAACGCCTTGAATTTTCAGTCAAATATTCTGTACGAACCCTGGTCTATTGTTAACCTTTTTTACGGGATTATACACGGTGCTGTGACGTGACCACGAACAACACCACACACCGGACAAGCCTAGACCCTAAGGTGCTTCGCCCCTAAAGCTAACTGTGATGCTCGCGAACTTGAGCCGAATACAGACACCTCAGCAGGGCACGATGACAGCATACATCGACGAAATCGTGGCCATCAGCGGTGCATTTGCCATTTCAGGTTCTGACGAAGCTACAGCGACTACCCAATACCTCAACCATCCTTCGACATTAACCCGGCAAGTCTTCCCGCTTGCCAACAGCTCGGATGCCTTGTGCTGCAGTACAAGGACTGTTTCTCGTCATCATCAAGAGTCTGACAAACTCTTGTATTGCGCCACGGAGAAACGGGCGCGAGCAAGGAAGACAGGGACGCCGAACTGCTCATGGCGACGAGCCCGATAACTGCCTTCTAATAAAAAAATCCGGCAGATCCCACGCACTGTGGGAGTCGATGTAATGTGAAGCAGCCAGCAGAGAGCTGCATACATAGCCTTGTTCCTTTTTGAGGAAAATGTAGTCATTCATGTCATCACATCTAGTTCGCTATATATCCCATGTTTCTCATGCATGCATGCATGTACAATCTTTTAAATGCGAAGCATTTCTTAGTGAACCTTTCGCACTTTGAGCGTTTCTATCTACGTATCTCTGTCTGTCTGTCTCTAACTTGGTGTAGACCAAAATTGGCATGGAAGGGTGAGAGGATTTGACGAATCTGACTGTCTAGTCGTGACATAAATAATGCGAAAATCCTGTCACGTATGTTGTCAAACTCTTTCTTCCAGACACGTGTGGCACGTACCCGTTTACCACAGGCCATGGTATATGGGTATGTGCCCGCAGGTGATTGACATTTTACATCTACCCAGGAACAGCAAGAACAGACATTGGTAATATTGGCAGCATTGACCCAACGAATTCAAAGAATAAAAATTAGGATCCCAGCACGAATTGAACCCAAGCATGGCTTGTTCGCACTGCCAGGAACTGGATGACTTGAAACGGAAAAAGACACACACAGGGTGAAGCGCGTACTAGCATCTGTTTATTTTCGTGCCACACACTTCCTTATGTATGACCCAGGAAAAGAAAAGAAAGTAAGCCAAATGAAAAAGCCTACTTTGTGCAAAGTGAAAACGTCATCATCCACGTCAACCACATGCAAGGCATCATATCTAAGTTATGCTTGTTTTCAAGAAATCTGTTTTTTTTTTTTTTTTGAGATAGGATAATAGAAGGTGCGCTAACGCAACCTTCACTTCTGTGAATAAAATAAGCCTCTATTATTTCTCTTTCTGTTTGATCGGCTGCTCACTTCAACACTTCTGTGCCCGAAAAAGATGGCTTACATTTGCACGCCGCGCATTGCGGAGCCAGGTTACCAGGGTGTGTTAACAGTGAACATGCGTAGTTATGTTCTTTAAGCCAAACGTTAAGACACCGGCCAGTCTGGCCGATGTATTTCTTGTCACAAGAAAGAGGGATGCCGTACACAACAGCATCTGTGCAGTCCACAAACTTCTTCCTATGTTTGACAGTGCAAATGTTTCCCTTCCCTTCACGGTGTTGTGCGTTAACTTTTTCGCAAAGTCCCTTCAATTTCAGGGGTGCCGAAAAAACAACATTGACGTCGTGTTTAGCCGCAATTTTCTTAATCCTATGTGAGAAGTGATGAACATAAGGGATGACCACAAGCTTACGCCGTCCACTTGGGTTTGAGCGAGAGGGCGCCTTCTTGCTGGAGGTAACGTTGCGCAGTTCCTTCTCGGCTACCAAGCAAATCAGCTTACCGTATTTACTCGATTCTACCGCGCCCTCGATTGTAACGCGCACCCGTTTTCCACAAAAAAAAAAAAAAAGTTAATACATCGATTGTAACGCGCACCCATTTTGCGTGAGAGAAAAAAACAAAAAAAGCCCGTAGGAGTCAAACTTCGCACATTCAGAAGAGCAAGTATTTGGGTTTTAAAGAACTAAGTTTCAAAACGTAAAACACGAAGTCAAAAAGCGGGCCTTGCCGCTAAAACTGTCACCACTACGGCGGCGATACGAGTCGCGTAATGGATCAGTCCTCGTCGCTGTCGGACAACTCCTTGTCGCTGTCAACACTCTTCGATTTCAAGAAACCGGCCCTGCTTTAGTCCACTGAAACCTTTTCGTGAAGCTTTGCTGTAAAAAATCTTCTGCTTCTGTTTGCGCCAGTCTCGCACGCATGTTTCGGGAATTCCGAACGACCGCAATGCGGCCCGATTTCCGTCCGTCTCTCTGCATATGTAATAACTATTCTTTTAAATGCAGCATCGTGGTACACTCGTCGAGTATTTAGAGTCGGTACTTCCATGCCGTCGATGCGAACGCAGAACGGGATGACAATCTCCTCAGCACACGTACGAACTGAAAAAATGGCAGAAATGGCCAAGGCGCGTAGGAGGCGGCCATTTTGAAATGTCGATGGCAATACGATAACAGAGCTCTTTTTTTTTTTCGGTACTCGATTCTAACGCGCATGCGATTTTCGGACTCGTTTTCCCGGAAAAAAGGTGCACGTTAGATTCGAGTAAATACGGTATCAGGGTACAAGGCCTGCTTAAACCTAGCAACTTGTCTAGAGATGCCATCTTGAACAGCGTGCCTACACAACTTTTTTATGGTTTGCTGGATGCATTGCAAGGCCACACCTCTTTTGAAAAGTTTCGAGTGGCCCGAGTCAAACCTAAGCAGCTCCTTCTCTCCCCTCGGAAAATATTTCCAACAGGTGTGATGCTTGCTCAACATAATTTCAATGTCCAGGAATTTGATAACACCTTCAAATAGTTTTTCCAAAGTGAACTCTAACCCTTGGAAGTGACCCTCAAGCAGACTTAAAACATTTTCCAGTCTGCTATGATCATGCACATCAGGGACACAGAATGAATGAATGAATAATTGAACGAATGAATGAAAACAAATTTTATTAGGTCCAGCAGGGCGCGACTTCGTCAAGGACACAGAAGAAAATCATCGACATAGCTGAAGCAACCGGTAATACTTAGTTCACCAAAGAGTGGTTTCAGCGATCGGTTGCCTTGGGCCATATACATGTCGGACAAAATAGGAGCAATGCATGACCCTATGCAGATTCCGTCTATTTGACAAAATAAAGTCCTCATATGCAATGTAAAGAGAGTTCAGGTATAAATTGAGGACGTCCATGAAAATCACCAACACATCACTTTTTTTTTCCACAAACCTGGCTTCGCCAAAGTCCTCTGTGCATTCCTCCACAGCTTTCAGTAACGGCTTGCTGGGAATGTTGAAAAACATGTCCTTCACGTCCACCAACACATGAAACACCGGCCTTGACGTCCAGGGAAAGCAGTCACCTTTTCTGATCCCCGGATGAGGAACGAGTCTGTGACAGCTGTTTTTGCAAAAACCTGGCAATCTGCTTCTGTCATGTCCCTTTGTCCTGTACAATTGTCCTGAATGGGTGCCCTTGTTTATGAGTCTTGACAGTGAAAAACGGCCTAAGCGAGAGCTGCTTACAGGACTTCGCCTCCCTCTCTCATTTGTCCAACCCAACAGATAGGCACATTTTGGCGGCTTGTGACCGTAATCTTTGTAGCCTTCTCTCGCCCTCTTGTACAGGCATGAAGTTTCTGCCAATTGCTCCCAGGCCTTTCTGCTTTAGCTCCGACTTTTCGAGCACAACAAAATGTGCAGTCTTGTCGGAGGCCTATCAGAGCCATGTTCTCTGACCTAAGAAACCGAACGGTTTCCTTCGTCTTTGTCTTCATGCTTCTAGGTTTAGGGACTTTGGAACATCCCGGTTTAAGAACACCCTGGTGACCTGGCTGCGCAATGCGCGGCGTGCAAATGTAAGCCATCTTTTTCGTGCACAGAAGTGTTGAAGCGAGCAGCCGATCAAACAGAAAGAGAAATAATAGAGGCTTATTTTATTCACAGAAGTGAAGGTTGCGTTAGCGCACCTTCTATTATCCTATCTCAAAAAGAAATAGATTTTTTGAAAACAGGCATGATAACTTAGATATGATGCCTTGCATGTGGTTGATGTAGACGTTGATGTTTTCACTTTGCACAACGTGGGCTTTTTCATTTGGCTTAAGGAACTGTGTGGCACGAAAATACAGTTGCTAGTACAACACTTTCCATTTCAAGTCGTCCAGTTCCTGGCAGCGCGAACAAGCCATGTATTCGCACCAACTAGCCCCCATAGCAGCTTTACTTGAACCCAAGCATTCTGCGTGGCAGTCGGGTAATTTACCACAGAGCCACGCCAGGTCTAGAAACTGAATAATAGGACATGTTTACCAGCGAAAAAGACGTGGACGAGAAGAAGGAATGCAGGACAGTCCTGTAGAAACTGCTTTGAAAAACACTTTATGCAGGCATAATGTTGGTGCAACGTCAATTGTGATTGTGGTTCTGGGTATCTAATGTTATACAGTCGATCCCACATATAACGATCCATCGGTTATAACGACCATATTTGGGTGCACTTACGATTTTCCTATGCTACCATTGAAGCTGTGTCCAGATATAGCCAACATTTTTCAAAGCCTCTTACTTTACAAACAAACACTTGAGACGCGGTCGCGGTAAAAATATGGCGCATAAGAAGCGAAAAAAAGTTAAAGCATGCCTTCTAAAGCGTGACAGGGGCGCGCGTCGGCGCGTGCCCCGCTCCTGTTTACTCGCGACTAAATACCCAGATCGCGAGCACCGCAGGCAGATTTCGGAATCTGCGAGCGAGGTCTTTTGCGAGGCGTTTCTTCAGGGTAAAATGGCAGTGAGGAAAAAAAAAAGTAGGCAGCATGAAGCCTTGCGGTCAGCTTTCGCACGGTGACCTTTCCTGGCGCCGTTCTGTCGCAACTTTCAGCAACTATAGGGGGCGCCACAAGAAATCCAATATGGCTGTCGATGCGGTGATCACCTGCACACCGGAGTGATCGCCGCATGTGTTGTCGCTGGTTGCTGCCGCTTGCCGGTGAGGATAATTTTCCACCGCATTGAACTTCCCATGCATGAAGTACTCACGCTTGAGAGCATAAACTGCGAAACACACGGCACCATTTTGCATCCGATCGACGTCCTACGCGCTGGTGTAGCAGCTGGAATGGTGATGTTTCGCCGTACGGGGTCGCCGGATCGGGCGTCGGCGTGCGTCAAACTCGGCAGATTTTTCTCATCCGCCCGGTCCGGCGATCGCACGGCCGTATAGCCATAGTGGCAGCAGCACGGGAGACAGGCAACGTCGTGCCGCTGGTCGGTTCCTTACCGCTCCCATCATCATGTCCGAGGATACCGAGGTATTTGCCGGTATCGCCGCTATCGGTGGCATGAAAAAGATGTGCTACAATTATTTTATCATGCCAACTAATTCCTAAGTCAATAATGCGGTGCTTCCAGTGTGGCCTTATCAAAAAAAGCACCGGCGTCCACACCACTCGTGAGATCGGGAACCACGATGCGAAGGCACCTGCGGTGCATTCGCAGATAAGCAGGGACACTGCAGGCCGTCTTACCCAACCGGCTTGCTTCGCTTCCACCTTGCTCTTAATATTGAGGGTGTCGAGAAACTGATTGTGTATGTCGACGCCTGACATAAGAGTACAATCCCATCGTGTTAGCAAAATTTGCTCACTCTACGGCGTGCCCGCGCTCGATCGTGGACTGCAGCGGCGTCTGCCCAGCCGCCGCTCACCGGTGTCAGTTGCGGCGGGCTGTTTTGATGTGGTTTCGCTCGCGAGGCATAGTTTTATTCACCGTCGTCTTCTAAATTAAGCAAAAAAAAAGAGCACTCGCCTGCTGTCTCCCAGGACCGTGGTAGCGCAGTACGTAAGGTGTTGCGATGCATGTTCACGCGGGTTCGATTCCCGGCCACAGCGGCCGCATTTCGATGGAGGAAAAATGCAAAAGATGACCTGCGTGCTTAGATTTAGGAGCACATTAAAGAACCCCAGGTGTCGAAATTCATCCGGAGCTTCTCACTACAGCGCGTCCCATAATCGTATCGTGGTATTGGCACGTAATATCCAAGGAATTCGTGTTCGTCCCAAAATTCAGCGATTTGAGAAGCACGATGGAAACCATCATTTTCCGTGTGACAAGCTTCCCGATGCGCACGTGATTCCCATTGCCTTTTCTGCCGCCGGTCCAGGGAAACAAGCCACGTTTACGACGCCTTTCACAGTACACGGTTTGAGCATTTTGGCACGCAGTACACGCGATTTTCTCTTGCTGTTTACCCATTACTGAACCGCAAAGGTTCCACAATGTTGCACCAACAAAGTCCATCGTAATTCACTGGTCACACGCACAACAAGTTGCAAGACAACACCGACGACGAAGCACAGCCCGCACGTTTGCCGCCGGGCAAGTTTCGTTCTATCAGCGGAACGCGGCTTTCACCGGTTGCCGCGTGGCGGCGCCACCGTAGCTGAAAGTTGCGATGAACCATGCCTTGGAACGCAAGAAGGCATAAATGCAAGAAGTGTTCACCGCGATAACTTTCCATCGCAAAAAGGTTCACTGCGTCCCTAAACTTGTCGACGCCACAATGTGCCGCAAAAAGTCGTCCGTCTTTTCGGTAACGGCAGAGACCGGTCGATCGGTGATTACGACTTCCGCGCGATTGCGGCGATGCCTTCGCGGATAAGCATCAGAAAAGAGTGAAGGCGAGGTGGCGGCCGTCGATAAACGTGCCGTTATGCCTTATAGCCGACAACCTTATCACAGTCATCTGTAGATATCTGCTCGGCTGCGCGTGTGGCGTACACCGTACACTGCGGATTGACGGCGGTACGAGTGCGCCATGCTTAGCCATGCTGCCGTTCGCAAGTTTGCCACCGCCGCGTCGCGCGAGACCACTTTAAAGTGCGCGTCGCTTTGTAGAAACGAAAGTAGCTCGCTGTTGTTGAGCGGCGCGGGCACCGAGAAACGATGCACTGACAGCGAGCGTATACTGCGTGTTTGACTAGGTGACAACTGAAGTGCGCCGCGCATCGTAGTGCAGGGCCGCGAGAGCATCGCGGAGGCGTAGTGCGCGTTGCTTGGAAAATGCTTGTTTTCGCCGCGTTGACCGAAGAGGCTAGTCGCCGCATCCATGGACGATCCGGAGTGAAGCAAGCACGAAGAACGTACAAACGCGTGCATACGGCATACAGCAAGCGGCCCGGCAGTGACTCCCCGACCCGAGTAGGCGACGCGCTGCACGCAACTAGCCAGGGACGATCGGCTCCACGTCGCGGTACCGCGCTTCGGTGAAACGGTGTCAGCTGATTGCAAAGGCGTTAATTCACTCGTGAGCACGCAGCGGGCGTCGCTTCACGACGTGAAAAGATTTAGCTTGTCACCGAAGGGGTTGTTAGCACTTTAATAAAAGTGCACAAAGGAAAAAAAAAACGCTTCACCGCAAAGCGCACGTTTTTAAGGGCGAGTCCATATACAACGAACTACTGATATAACGACCACTTTTCGCGACACTTTCGAGTTCGTTATAAATGGGTTCGACTGTAACAGCAAGTAACACTACGTATGTACTTCTACGATACAGGCGTCATATCAGATTAACGACTGTGGTTCCAGTGTTGGCTCCGCTTCTATAGCAGTCTAATAAACACACATTTGTATTCATATGATCCAGCAAGCTATAGTCAAGCATTGGTCGACCCGGGGAATACGCGAAGGAAAGTTACGTATGATTACAGACGTAGATAATACAGACGTATGTGCTCTAACGTGAGTGCTTACATTACGTCAGACCATAGGTTAGCCTTTAAGCGGCAGTGTTGTCAATGTGCCTATTAAGCCCACGATGTGCACACTACTACAGTTCCAAAAACACGTCGATCCACCTCGGTAACGCTTGGCTCAGAGCCAAAAAGTGCAGCATAGAACTACTCGCTAACTGCTTCGCATGAAACCGATTCCCATCCTACAAGGCGTGGGACCTACCAAATATTTTATATGCGGGCAATTTTTGGACTCGTTTTATACAGGAAAAAAGGTCCGCATTAGTCGATTTGTAAGTTAAGAATAAAGATTCGCTCAAACCTCCTCCATTGAAATGCTTAGCTGTCATTTTTAAAAAATGTAATCTACCCTCCTTGGAGAAGTGCAGGGTTGTTCCGCGGGCTTATTCAGGCAGGCTGTACCCATTTTTTGGGCAAGACAGAGCGTCACTGCCCATATTCATAGTTTTTCGATTAATGCAATACCCGGGTTATATGACGGTTTTGCATGGTCCCCTCAGAGTCGTATAATCGGGGTTCCATATCTAGTTTTTAACAGCAGTGCGAATATATATGACATATATGGAAGAGAATGAAGTGGATGAAAAAACAGCTTGCCATAAGTGGAGACCAAACCCACAACTGGCTGTAGGAGCTCGATTGGTTGTAACATTGGACGCGTAATCATTGAAAATCTTGGAATTTCTTGAGTTATTCTGCACGAAGTAGCAACCTGGCATAAACACTTTAAGCTGTGCGGGCACGAAGTAGCAACCTGGCATAAACACTTTGAGCGGTGTGTGTCTGCAGCTGTGCGGGCAGGCAACCTGGGCCGTTTCAATGAGGTGCTGGAGCACTTTGGGGCCAAGTTCCAGGCAGACCACACGTTCACGCTGATCATCCGGCTGCGGCACAACGTCATCAAAACCGGGGTGCGCATGATCAACCTGTCGTATCTGCGCATCTCGCTTGCTGACGTAGCCCACAAGCTGCAGCTGGACAATTCCGAAGATGCCGAGTTCATCGTGGCAAAGGTGAGCACTGCTGCTCCTCGTGGTGTGCAGCCGCAGCAGCAGCCACTCTGTGTGCCCAGGCCATCCGCGATGGCGTGATTGAGGCCACCATCGACCACGAGCGAGGCTGCATGCAGTCCAAGGAAAACATGGACATCTACTGCACACGGGAGCCCCAGGCTGCCTTCCACCAGCGGATCTGCTTCTGCCTGGATATACACAACCAGTCAGTCAAGGTACATTACACGCATGCCGCAGTTGGGCCTTCTCCATTCACTAAGTGGGGCTTGTAGGTTATGTGCATTTCTCCCAAAAAGCAGATTGCGAAGGCAAGAAATCTTGCTCAAAAAACAACTGTGTGGTTCTTACAGTTCAAGTTTGTCGGAATTTCTTCCTATTCCAACAGTACATACCAGTTGAAGTTCAGCGCTTGTGTCGTCCTTTTTTTCGTGTTTTGTGTTTCTGTCTTAACCCAGCGTGCGCTGCCGTTCATCGTGAGTACATACCACTCTGCTGGAACCATCCGTACATTTTGAATCTTCTGTCAGTTTAAATTGAGATATTTAGAATTGTCAAGGTTTTACTGCGTAACGCAAGCTACGGCAGCCTGATGGCCAAGGCAACATTATGTGACTTCGTATGTACAACAGCACGAACAACGGGACAGAGTGCTGCTGCCGGTCTTCGTGTCTCTTGTTCGTGCTGTTATGCCTACGAAGTTATGCATCACCAACTTGAGCCTGCCAACAAACGTTAGTGAAGAACATCGTGTAGTCATGACTCACTACCAAGGTGGTGCTGTGGAAAAGCCAGTCAACACTGGTCGCTGGGCCTCACGTTCCCATTGTGGGCAGCTCAAAACACGAGGACCTGCTAGTGAATGCAAAGTATTGCACTGCATGAGAGGCTGTGCTTTCCAAGGAGAAGATACTGATGTGCTGAATGTGTGCTCTGTTTGGTCTAGATGGGAGTGAAGTTTCACAGCACTGCCACTTGTAAAGGCAATTAAACATAAAAAAGAAGGAAATTAAGTGAACTCCCATTAATATGAATTGTCGCTTATGCTGAACAACACGGGACCGTTCGTTTGGTTTCCCATAGACTCGGTGCAAAAAAAATTTGCTTAAAGGGATACTGAACAAAATTTTGAAAAATCTACGAAAAACACTTACATTCGACTCAGGCGACACGACTGTTCCTATAAACAGCGTTTATTTCACGTAATTTTGAGCAGTTGGCCGTATTTTTAGTGGATTGTAAGAGCGCGGCGGCTGCACGCCAGTGCACTTGTTGACAGCCGTGATGTCGAATGCCCCAGCAAGAGGAGGGCAACTGGCACGCTCTCTCCTTGCCTGCCACTTCCCTTCCTCCCGCTCTCCTCTCAAGAACCGAGGGTGGCTCGGGGTGGCTGGTGTGGCGCTAAGCCTTGTCCCCTTTTCCCCACATGGGAGACAAAATAGCGCTTCTTTTTTTCTCAAAACCACTACAATTACCGAGCGTGCCGCGAGCGCACAAAGATGCGAGGTGCGAGTGACAGTGGTTCCACGAGCGGTGATTGCGACTCCGAGTTCGGCAGGCCTCCAAAACGGATGCGTCAAATAAAACCATATGCGTGCGACAGTGAGGACGACGAGCCAGACAAGCCGCCATAGCCCAACGTGGGTCGGCCACCGGGACCAGCAATTTAAACAGTGACTCATAGTCACTATCCTCGAAGTGTTCGGAGCACAAAAAATCACACTGTGAAGGCACCCATGTTGGCTGCGATGGGCGCGCAGCGCGAATCCATATCCTTCAAAGCTTCGGCTCTGTCGGAAAGGTATGACAGGGCTTCTCTCTCTCGACGCTGCTTTTCGCACACCCTAGCGTAGAACAGCGTTGAGGCATTTTGCGTTACGCCAGGTGCTTCACCGTTCATATTACATAGCAGCACACAACACAAACGGCAAATTCGTAGATGTGGGCGCAAGCTCCGCTTGAGAAACAAATATACGGCCGAGAGCGCAGCAATGACGTCGTTAGCTGCCGGTTGAAAACACGCACAGAGAACACCTTCCCAACCTTCCTCCGTGAGAACACGTTTTGAGAGAGATGCGCGGCAGCGTGTGGCGGCTTGCGATGTCGATTGGTAAGCGATTTTGCAGCGAGCACGGTTGGAGAGTCAGTATCCGGCGGGTTTCGCCCCTTACAAAAATCTCATATATGGACATATATAAAAATTCCCATATATAGCCATATATGGCTTGATATGCCCAATTCCTGATATGTGCCATATATGGCCATATGTGGCCTGATATGCCCAATTCCTGATATACCCATATATAGATGAGGCCTATATATGAATGCAAGCCATATATGGCTTTATATGGGTACTTTTATATATAGCCATATATAGATGACTGCTACATATGAATCCGCTTGTGAGGACGGCATAAATTAAAGCTGCAGAAATCATTCTACAGCTAGAATTAATGCTCCCTGATTATTGATGCCACCCAACGGTCTGCAGTAGCAGTTGTGTTTTCAACACGAGGGTTGTGAGCTGTTTCACTGCCCTGCCAAAAAAAATTAGTTATCCTCAAAGCTTTATTGCTAGAACTGTCATTTTGCTGTTTATTACTGTTTGGAGTCAGCACATGACTGTTAGTCATTTTAATGTATGGAGACATTCACTGCACAACAACAGTTTGGCAAGGCAGCTAAGATTCAGATCAATTATATTCTTTTAACATGCACGATCGAAGCATTTAGCTACCCATGTAGCTAAAAAGCATGCAAATAAGCTGCTCTCTTGTTTCTTTTTAGTGATTTCATTCAGGCTATATCAACTTTTCACGAAAAGATGCATTGTCTTTAAATTGAGTGCTTATCGACATATTCTATTCAGTTTCAACAGGGTGGCTACTTGGGCTGGTTGGTACTGCATTCTAAAAGGAAAAATACGTTCTTTGTGCACAAAATGTTTCAGAAAAGACAGATAGGAGTGCGCTCTGTCCTATCTGTCTTTTCTGAAAGGTTTTGCGCACAAAGAACGTATTTTTACTATTCAGTTTCATAAGCACATTGTCCACCGTGTTTTTATTGACAATATTTTTGCGTGTCAATTGGGATTCTTTTGCGAGACAAATTAAATTATCTACTTGCCACTGACCATGTGGACTGCGTGTGCATTGAATGATTTAGAGGACATGATATTTAACCTTTACGGAGTTCGACCAATAGCGGCTGGTACGCAAGCTTGTGATGTGCAAGTATAGTGGAAAAAATGGCGGCTACAGTCGACATCCGATTTCCCGGACCCTCAAGGGACCGTGAAAACGTCCGGAAAATCGGGCAGTCCGGAAAAACGAATGCACGTGAAAACGCACATTTTTGGTAGGTATTTTTCACTGACGGAGAGGGTCACAGCCGGAGTACAAGATTCCCATAGCAATTCAGCCAATGCATTGTTTAGGTGGCTCTGAAAAGAGCCGTTTATAAAATAAAATACGACGTGGCCGGCACTACCTCATAGGTCAGCACTTGGGCACAAAGAAGTCGCTTATTTTCTTTTGCACGGTCCACTTGCCCGCGATTATGTCTGCCTCAATTTCTGTCAATGTCATGTTGCCGCTGTACACCAATGACAGTGTCATCAGTGCTCGCATCAACTTCGTGTTCGTTGGCTGTGTAGGAGCTGGCTCTTCGTTCTCGGTGTCGGCATCGGAATCCTCCGTAACTTGATGAATGATTTCGTCATCGGTCAACTCCGCACATAGCTCGAGGTCTTTGTCAGCGTCGGCGAAGCCCTCAAGGGTTATCTCGGCTGGAATCAACACGCCGCCAGCGCGCAGATCGTCGAAGGCAACGTCCGGGGATGGCAGTTCGTCATCGTGAGCCTACGAGGTGGCTTTGTGCGCTTCGAAGGCGCGGACGAAGACGAAGGAGCAGTCGGTGCCATTACTGTAAACGGCGAATCCGCTCGACGAAAAGCACAGCACGAAACAGCTAGGACTCGGTGGATGCTGAAGGTCGGGAAACGTGATCACTGAAGGTAGCGCGCAGCAGCAAACGATCAACCGCAGACACGACCGCAGAGCTGGCACAGCTGACAAAACAACACGTGAACGAACACAGTGAGGTTTGGCTTGGCTAAGCTACGGCTGGCAACGGACTGACACGTCCTGTTTCGAGGTTACGGCAGCCGCGGCGCGGTGCGGCGTTGCTGCTGATGCGCGGGTTCAAGGATATGAAAATGAAAACAACCAAAATGGCGGCGTTGGTGGTGACTTGGGTCGGCAAGTTAACAGTAAAAAGTCCGGGGAAATCGGATGGCGAAGGCTATAAGCGTCCGGAATTTCGGACTTTTTAATACATTGACTCTACGGGGAACTTGACGGTGCCACAGATGAGTCCGGGAAATCAGGCATGTCCGGAATTTCGGGCGTCCGGGAAATCGGACGTCGACTGTATAAGTCTCTGTGCGAGTAGAAATGGAGTGACATTTCTTGAAAACCAGACGCTAAAAAATTGTGTTTTCAAAACGTTGCCTGCTTTTGATACAGCTACTAAAACATTAATATTTTAATCAGTTGCAAGCCCTAAGCAGATCAGTCGGGTTTAATTTGTCGACTTGTACAAAATTACGTACAGTGCTCACAGATTCAAAGGCGACATCACATTTTTTAGTATAACGACTGGTATGCGCAACCGCTCGTGATAACCACATCATATCAGAACTAATCTGGTCTCTACATATAATGTTGCTCTGGTCTACGCGTTCGAGTCGAAATTACGCCGATATGACCCGAACTGAAGACGGTGGAGATGAAAATATGTGCGTTAATTCGTCCTAAATTGTCCCGTTTCAATCCGTGAGTACTGTACACTGTCTTCTAGAATTGCCCTCGCAAGAAGTTTTAGCCGTGTGCACTTATTTTCAAGACAGGCGTAATTCTAAAAAGAAGGTAAAAGCTGGGCGAGAACCGACTAATTAGGACACGGGCACATAAATGTCATGACACATACTTGGGGATGTGGAATGTCAACCGTTTTTCATTTGTTAATTGCGTAAGTTGTAATTGACTTTTGGTGTTCTCTCAAATGTCAAAGCAAAAAAAATATCCAGATATATTTATGTTTTTTTTTATTTTTACGAAAACTACAATAACACGAAAGCCATAATTTAGTTGGTACAGCGCTTGCTTCCAATAAATTGGGGAGTCGTGTCTGGAAGAAATAGAAAAAACAAAACAAAACGGTGTTGTAAAAATAAAATAGCTAGAATACGACGGCTTAATCACGTAACCACAATTATTATGCAATCGTATACTAAACAAAACATGCAATGCACTACGCATTGCGAGTTTTCATAATTTTATAATATAACTTACCTTAAATAAACTTACCTTAAAATTTAGCAGAGGCTGTGATGTGCAGAGCCAGTAAATCCACAAGAACTTAATCACAACTTTAAGACGACCACACTTATCCGTACAGCTTTTCAGAAAGGAAGATGCAAGGAAAACTTGCACGCAAGCTTAGGCGTCCATTTTTCCGCATTAAAAGTTAACGATGGTCAAACCAACGGCCTCTCCACAAAAACACACTTGCCTCTGCATCCACAATTGCACCACATGCAGAGAAGTAAATTACTCAATCTGCGTTGAAGTCAGTGCAAAATCAAAGCAGTCGCTGAGCACGAAATAAGAGCAAGAGAGATCACAAGTGACGAACACGAGCCGCACATGCTGCTCCGGTCAGCAAAGAAGCAACAGCGGCGCGGATGGATACAGTCTCAATCGTGATGCAGCGCTAACCTGTCCGTGAGATCACCAATTTACACAGTTGTCGCTGCAGTAAATTTTGCGAAGCTTATTGGCAAACAAAGTTTCAACTCTTCATAATTATTGACGTGATATTAGTACCTTACAAGTTAAACTTTTCGTCTGCTATTTTCTTTATCGCAACCGTAGATGGGCCTACGTGCCTTCTGGTCGTCTGTGTTCCTGCGTGCCGTGGAAGTTTCCAGTATGCATTCGCCGAATTGCTCACCCCTCAGACCGGAATCGCTCGTCCTCGCTTGTGTCCACCGCATGCAAGCAGCACCGCGTTTAACTAGTCACGCGGGTTTCGGGACAATAGGGCTCGCTCTATCCCCGCTGGCTGCCGAGAGGCACAGGTGCATGACCTTTAAGGGAGGCGGTCGTAGAATCTGCAATTCGCTGCTTCACGTACGCTGGCTGCCACGACGTGTTCGATCCGGATATTTATCTTACCTCTCATGCTTTAATAATAATAATAATAATAATAATGGTAATAATAAATGTACTGTTCCTACAACCCCTAGATGAACGTTGAATCAACGATATTACTCCCATGGCAAAAATTAGATGGCCCCATTGAAACAACAGATGTGTCTGCGTACCCATGAGCCGCTGCGCGCGAGCGTGTAATTATGCATGTGCGCGCATATGTATACGTATTCGTGTATAGTTCACAAGCATATGCGCCACACTGTTAGTGTTTGAAAGGATATAGCCCCGTGTAGTTTTATTTATTACGTGGCTGCTCTACGGAGCGCTGTAAATGGAATGGCCAGTCTGGTTTATGTAAGGCCTTAATTATTCACAAAAACGTATCATGATAAATGTATTCGCAAGGTAACATTTAAGGCAATTGGTGCACGTTATTAGCGATCCCGATCAAGAAATGACACACATAATAGAAGTCTTTGTGAATTCGGTGTTATAAAACTGCAGCATTCTGAGCGCTTAATAATTGGTGAATTAAATGTGCTTCGTGTGTGCGTTAATTGGACACTTCTTAACGTATACCCCTTAAGTATGTATCGAGTAGATTCAACTGACGCTTTCAAACCTCGCATCAAATCAATTTTTTGAATGTACTCATTACAAATGAACATTAAGTTGACGATCTGCACAATTCAAGAAGTTTATACGCAGCCAAATGAAACGCAAAGCGCATTTTTGCAAGACATGAGCACGACACCAAGTTTTAATGTAAGCATAAGGCTGCGAGTTGTACTGTCTCATTTTTGTTTTTGAAAATACTGCCTCAAATATTGCTCTGCGCATACTACTATGGTAAATGTCAACTGAAAGTGATCCCAGATGTGAGTAAACAACGTTCACAGAAACCTCGTAAATGAAGTGTCCAGCATATAGCCCTCACAAACTTCGAATTATCAGCAAGTTTGTCCACTGATGTGCGAGATAAAAAGCTGCATTAAAACTAGCTTTTATTTAGCCATGCATTACTGTGAACAATACAGTCGAGCCCGTTTATAACGAACTCGAAAGTGTCGCGAAAAGTGGTCGTTATATCAGTAGTTCGTTGTATATGGACTCGCCCTTAAAAACGTGCGCTTCGCGGCCAAGCCATTTTTTTTTTCTTTGTGCACTTTTATTAAAGTGCTAACAACCCCTTCGGTGACAAGCTAAGCCTTTTCGCGTCGTGAAGCGCACGTCTGCTGCGTGCTCACGAGTGAATTAACCGCCTTTGCAATGAGCTGACACCGTTTCACCGAAGGCGCGGTACCGCGACGTGGAGCCGATCATCCCTGGCTAGTTGCGTGCAGCGCGTCGCCGACTCGGGTCGCGGAGTCACTGCCGGGCCGCTGCTGTATGCCGTATGCGCGCGGTTTGTACGTTCTTCATGTTTGCTTCACTGCAGACCGTGCACGGGTGCGGCGACTAGCCTCTTCGTTCAACGCGGCGAAAACAAGCAATTCCCAAGCAACGCGCACTCTACTACGTCTCCGCGATGCTCTCGCGGCCCTGCACGACGATGCGCGGCGCACTTCAGTTATACACTACTTCAGTTGTCACCTAGTCAAACACGCAGTATGCGCTCGCTGTCAGTGCATCGACATTTCTCGGTGCCCACGCCGCTCAACAACAGCGAGCTACTTTCGTTTCTACAAAGCGACGCGCACTTTAAAAAAAAAAGCGGTCTCGCACGACGCGGCAGCGAACTTGCGAACGGCAGCATGGCCAAGCATGGCGCGCTCGTACCGCCGTCAATTCGCAGTGTACGGCGTACGCCACACGCACAGCCGAGTATCTACAGATGACTGTGATAAGGTTGTCGGCTATAAGGCATAATGGCACGTTCATCGACGGCCGCCACCTCGCCTTCGTTCTTTTCTGATGCTTATCCGCGAAGGCATCGCCACAATCGCGCGGAAGTCGTAATCACCGATCGACCGGACCAGTCTCTGCCGTCACCGAAAAGACGGACGACGTTTCGCGGCACATTGTGGCGTCGACGAGTTTAGGGACGCAGGGAACCTTTTTGCGATGGAAAGTTATCGCGGTTATCAGTTCTTGCGTTCCAAGGCATTGTTTGGTTCATCGCAGGCGGTCGTAGCTGCAGAGAACGGCGTCAGGAAAGGTTACCGTGCGAAAGCTGACCGCAAGGCTTCATGCTGCCTACTATTTTTTTTTTTCCCTCGCTGCCATTCTACCACTGAAGAAACGTCTGGAAGGTGAGCGACCTCGCTTGCAGCGTCCGAAATCTGCGTGCGGTGCTCGCCGGTCTGGGTATCTTAAAGGGCCAGTAAACAACCCCGATGTCCAAAAATTGTAATGAAAAGAAATATGCGCACTTTTGCTATGTGAACATGCTGCCGCAAGAATTTTGCGAGTACGTGCTATAATAAGGAAGTTACAGGGGTTAGAGCATCCGTTTGAGCTGGTTTCAAATTTTCGCGCGGCCTCACCACCCTTCTCCGCCACATGGAGGAAAAGGCGTAGCCCGTCGTCGTGACTCCGCCCACTTCGGCAACGTGACACGACGTCAACAATTGACGTCATGGGCGAGCTTGATCATTCGCAATGCACTTCCGCTTGCTGCGGCTCCTGGTTGTTTATTGTTTATATTGTCGCACGTGCTCCGTAACTTGACGGGCAGTTTTCGGCTCTTCACTATTTTTAAACCTTTGTGACAGTTCACAATGCAGCAGGAATGCGTGCTTGCTTTCCGAGACGTTGAAGGGGCGCGAGAGAAAAGCCTGGAGAACCCCGCTTGCCGCGTGAGCAAGCGCGACCCGTCTGAGCTAGTCCAAGCCACCATAGTCCGAGCTACCGGAGATTCCCCTCTCCCCGCTCGATTTGCAGCCGGCAACTGAACAACGCTTCGCCGAAGTGCGTGCAGGTGCTATGCAGTGCGAGGAATATACGCGCGACAACTGCGTGGCCGAAACCGCATCACCGCAGGGCCAAAAAACAAGGCGCAGTTTCGTAGCGGTGGGTGGGAACAGGAACTGACGTTAACTTGACAATTGTTTGTTGAGACCTGGTTTAGACCAATCGACGAGCTCAGTGCTACGTCAGCTCGGCGATCGCCGAGTTGACGTCACTGCGCGTACGAGGAGGATTGATCAGGCGTAGGAGAGAAGCGCGGGAATTGTTTTTCGAAATGAAGGGTCTGCGCGGCGCGCAGCGCTGTAATATTCGGAAAACGTGATCGCCGCGGTCTACTGTACGGATGGATTAGCAAGCTTGTTTGGCGTGTGTAAAAAAAAAGTCGCAGCCTGTTTACGGGCCCTTTAATCGCAAGTAAACTGGAGCGGGGCCCGCGCGAGCGCGCACCCCTGTCACGCTTTAGAAGGCATGTCTTAACTCTTTTTCGCTTCGTATGCGCCATATTTTTACCGCGACCGTGTCCGAAGTGTTCGTTGTAAAAGTAGGAGGCTTTGAAAAATGTTCGCTATACCTGGACGCAGCTTCAATGGTTAGCATAGGAAAATCGTAAGTGCACCCAAATATGGTCGTTATAACCGATAGATCGTTATATGTGGGATCGTTATAAGTGGGTTCGACTGTAGAAGTTGCATGCATGGCGTTTTTTATATACCACAACTATAGACATCGGCTTGGTTAATGAGAATAGCGAGGTTTGGGAGCTTGCATGTATTATATGTGCGGACAGGATAGCGCCATTGTAAAAACATCTCGTATATATAATAATGACGTCGTAATAATTGCCACTTATTGTTGGAAACCTAAAGTTGATGTAAACTCAGTACAAGCTATACACGAGTGAACCATGCACTGACACGTACATAAACCTTACTACCGTATTTACTCGCATAATGATCGCACTTTTTTTTTAAAAAAATTGACGCAAATTTCGGGGTGCGATCATTACGCGGGGTAAATTTTTCCGCGAAATATTTTGAGCACCGAAAACGCAAACAAGTCGCGTATCGGAATTCTTACGATAGCTATCATGAACATAACCTAAAATAAAAGTAGAGTAAGGCTTACCTTTGTAATAACGCACACATTACGCAGGAACTACATGCATTGCATATTGCCCTTTATTTTTTTCATTCACTGACCCCCTAACTTTCATTCAGAGTTTGAAGCGTCACTGGCGTCAGTGTCGTCGCCGCTCGATTCCCTGTCGCAACCGGCAGGAGGTTATCTGCCGTTCCGTCGAGCGCGTTAGTTTTGCTCTTGCCAGTTTTGGTTTCGCGGAAAGCCTGGCGCATGCTGTTGGTAGCCATGAGCTTCTCACGCTGATTTTTCCAATACCTAATTCCAGTGATTCCACTCCTGCGCCAACTGCGCCAAAGTGCGCCAAATTGTATTTACTGCGCCATCCTGATAATATCGACGAAATTTGCGCCAAACTGCGCCAAAGTCTCGGGTTTGGGGTCGTCTATCACCGGCAATCGCACCGCCGGCGCGTCAGAACATGTGCAGCTCGATCTGGGGGCTGCCAATAAAGTCGCAATCATGGACCAAGAATTATTCCGCTGAATAAATAGCGCTCGCGCGTGCGTTCCGAGTAAGCCACGATGCCATGCACGGTGCCGACGCAGCTTCTGTTCTGCAAGTCGGCTCGACAGCAAAACGCGCTCTCCGCAGAGGCTCGTGACGTCTGGGCCTATCGGTAGCGAGAAAGTGCGACGGCGATTCATCGGCGGACGTCGTCTGTTCCAGAAACGCTGCTGATAGCTCGTTTCAAGCGTCGCACGGCACGTAAGGAAAGCAGTGTTCAGTAATAACTACATGAGTGCCGCTAAAATGTCTGTCACTTCTGTTTCCGGACATCGCGGAATGAAATCTGGGATCGCTCGCAGTAGATATATGGGACAATATCGAATTTTCCTTGCTTCGCGTTTATGGAAGAGCACGCGAACGGTGGAAACGCGTTGACACTTTTCCTCATATATACTTTATCCATGGATCTTCATCCAGAACAGCGTTTTCGTAATTCCTTCCGCCAGCACGTCTGAGTTTCTAATCACTCTGCGGTAAATACCCCCTAAAAGGCCCTGCCCTTTCGAGCTCACGTGCTAGGGTTCCAATTCGAATTCTTTGCTTGCTTTTTTTAAAAATGTCATCTCATTAGTAAAATCATATCTCCTGGTCGGAGCAGCCGCAAATGCGCAGCTGCCAGTAGCGGGCCCGTCGCTGTCGGCCCACAGTGAAGCGGCTACGCCATGTTACACGTCCGCCCCTCACTTTCGGGGGTCAATAGCCAACGGTTAAAAAAAAACTAAGTTTCGCTTAAGAGCGAAGAAATGAATGCGATACCAAAAAATTGTATTGTGAAACGAAGTAAGATTAGCAGCTAACTCCTTTGGATCCGATCTCGCGTAACTCAACAAAACGCTGGTTTAAGGGAATATGGCCCCTCCAGGAACTGAAGCGTTTTCTTGCTCTGAGTTTTCTAAACGCGAAGTAAGCGTTGAGAGCACAGCAAGTTTACGAGCCGTCTCCTGATGCCTCGAGATAGCGCGCGCGCAAGCGACTGCGCCCTTCGAACGATCCGCCCCCCCCCCCTTCCGCTCCCCTGGCGTCCCTTCATGCCCCTTACGAAAGACGGGCGGGGCGTTTCCTCTCTGTTTGATGAGCAATCGGCAGATGTTATCTCATGCGCTGTCCGTGCAGCGGAGACAGACGGCCGGCTAGTTTAATCTCCGCTTCAGTCGCGTTCGTCGCCAGCGCTCGCGAGCTTTTACCCGCCGCTAGAATGCGCATGGTGATGTTATTAATTTGGACTTTATACGGAAAATTACGGCAACGGCGACGGCAAAAATCCGCCGAGAGTGTCCATATAATTGCTATCGCAAGGGTCAATGTACGGGGCAGATTTTGCGCCCCCCCCCCCCCTCTTAGGTGATTAGGTGGGGGGGGGGGGCCCTGCTCCCCCTGTGCGCACGCCTATGCTTCTGAGATGATTTTTTCCATGAGATTTGCAATGAATCGAAATATTTCTAGCCTTCATAAGAGCCCCATAATAATACTCAGGTGCTTGAATGTTAATGCAATATGCTTCTGTATTGCACTCCAGGATATAAAATTCGCTGCTCCAAAGTGCTCCTAGATGCAAAATTATCTGCTCCAAAGTGCTCCAAGATGAAAATTTTGCTGCTCCAAAGTGCTCCAAAACGGAAATTTCGCTGCTCCAAAAATTGCTCCAAATCAGAAGTCCTCGGTAGCATCACTGCTAATTCTGATTTCGTCGACGCCGAAATGCCTGCCGGCAGCGCGGTTGCCGTGCTCGAGCGCGTAATCAACCGCCTTCAGCTTAAACGCGGCAGTGAAACTCGCATATCACCCCATCGTAAACCGGCACTCAAACAAGCCCACGATCGAGGCGCATCTCGACAACATTTCCTCTTGCTATCATGAAACGTTTAAGAAAAGCCGCAGCGCCTCACATCGCTGCTTCGCAAGGAGAAGGGCTACCTCACACGACGATGTTGACATTGCAGCAAGCTACCACAAATGCAGCAAGCTACCACCGAAACATCAAAACGAACCGTCGATCAAAATTAACGACAAAATACGGCCGCTGCCTCGCTCTCCACCTGAGATGGGGCTGTAAAGAAGGTAGTCTATAACTTGCATTCCTTGAAGTACGCGCCGATTGGAAGCATCAAGAGCAAATTGCAACCGAAGTGAGGATCAGGGATGCTGCCATGTTGCCGGAAATCGTCACACTCACTTCCGGGCGACAAGCGATTTTTTCTGGTTTCCCCAAAACCTGCGACGCGACAAGCGACGACGATGGATGGCCCTCCGCAACAGCAAATCCTCGTCTCCATCGCTCGAAAATCGCGTGCATGCGGTTGGGCCTTAAAAAACAAACATGGCGGCTAGCGGAGCTAAGCGAACGCGTTTTTTCTCGTAAGTCATGGAGGTCGTCAGTGCGTCATGCGCATCAAAACAGTTTCTTCCGTAGAAATAATGAATTATTTTGTTTAAATCGGTAAATTTGCGGCAACAGCATAGCCATGTTTAAAGGACAGAAACAGAGATGGGCGCGTTCAGCTGCCACAGACGTAGAAACACATGGCGGGCGTGTGGTGAAAACTATGGCATTTGTCTTTACTGCTCTCCTAATACGGCACGCTTCCGCCAAGGGTGGACAAAAATTAGGAATCTGTTTGGTGCGTGCAGTTCACTTGGCGAGTCTTGAAGAGTTATTTACGTAACGTTCGACAGATGGTAAACATGATGATCGTCAGCTAGACTTGGCACACCACATATCGCTGCGGCAAGTTCGGGGTGCGATCATTACGCGGGGGAAAAAAAAACGAATTTTGACGACAAAATTTAGGGGTGCGATCATTACACGAGTGCGATCATTATGCGAGTAAATACGGTATTTTGTCTTTATGATTGCATTGCAACAATGTTTATACTTGATACTCTTGCTGGTGATACCAATTAGGCCACTTTCCTGTACGGATTGCCATATATGACAATCCCCATATATGTTAGTAACTCGTGCCGTATATACGTTGTTCATCCCATATATGGTAGCACAACCCCATATATGGATCTACTTGATGTACATATATGGTGTGGCCGTGCCATATATGACTGCATTTCACTCTATATATGGACCAGCCACGCCATATATGGCTGTATTTGTCTCCATATATGGGCCAGTCGCGCCATATATGGCCCTATTTACATCCATATATGGTAAGCGGTAGCCACATATGCAGACGTATATACTCATATATGGCCGCATATAATTTATATAAGTGCCATATATGACATTTCCGTAAGGGGCGTCACTTCCTCTCTAGTTCACGGCACGGCCGCTAGACGCACCAATTTGTGAAAAATGCAATAAACTCATTATTTTCTACTAGTCTCTGGCTGAAATGAAGGTTGCAGTGATGGGAAAGCTGCTACAATTGCCCCAAGCTGCTACATTTAATTAAAGCTGCTACATCTATGCTACAAATGAGCACCATTGCTCCAACCTGCTACATTTCGTGAAAGCTGCTACATCCATGCTACAAATGAGCAGAACTGCTCCAAAGCTGCTACGCATAGCCTCCGAGATTACCTGGCAATGCGCCGCTTTATCTCGGAGGCCACCGTCAAGGGGATTTGTTGGCTCTGTTGTGAAAAATGCTGGTGAACTTCTTACAAGGTTCCTAAAACTGTTTCAGGGAACCGAACCCCTGCTTCACATTCTTTATTATGAAATGGTGATGCTGCTAAAAAAATCTTGGGAAGGTTTTTAAGGACCGAAGTGTTTCAGGCAAAGTCAGGCAGTCAGCTTGCATTCATTGACGTTGAGTCCTCTCGGAACTGGAAACAACATGTAGAGGTAGGAGCAGACACCGAAGAAGCTATTAAGACCTGGACTGCTGCAGAGAAAGCTGCGTTCCGGCTAGGAGCAAGGTCGTTCTACATTACATGTTCGAAGTACTTGATGGCAAAACTTCCTCTTGAGAATCAGATGCTCCAACATGTCAGGTGCCTGCATCCGAGCAATCATAGTGCGGAATCTTCAAGAGACTCCTTCAGATATCTTGCAAAGTGTGCACCCCAGGTGGTTCAACCCGCTGATGAATTGACGGTGCTAAACTTGAACCAGTTACATGCAGGTTCTGACATGCCACTGGACAAATACTGGCATCAAGTTTTCATCATGAAAGATGGTCAGGGTGGGCCAAAATGTCCGCTATTGTCCAAGCTAGTCAAGGCACTTCTATCACTTCCGCATGGCAATGGCGCTGTTGAGCGTGGATTTAGTGAAAACTCAAGAGTCCTGCACGACAGGTCAAATCTTTCTCTCTCAAGCGTAAATGGCATACGTCACATAATGTCATATTCAAAGAGGTTTGACAGTGACCCGTGCTCATTTCCAGTCAATTCCGATGTCATCAAGGCTGTCAAGGGGGCATCAAGACGGTATGCGGAGCGCCTTGCAGCTGAAGAGCGACCATCAAAGCGTATGCGTATAGATGCAGAGCAAAGTTCACCGAATGTGGAACTTACCAATGACCAAGCCAAAAAGGAAGTGGCTGAGGCAGAATGGATGATTAAAAATGCTGACTTGTTGATTCAGCGGGGCATGAAGTTGAAGAACTTCTCTGACATCGAGAGTGGGCGAGCAGTGCTTGCTCAAGCACGAAAAAAGATGGCCAAGTGTATGCCACACTTGCATGCGGAGAAAAAAGGGAAGAAAGCTTAGTGTGTTTTCATGCAAGTGACATTCATGTATTGTGTACCTGCGTCTTTGTGCCAACCAGTCTTCATATATTTGTGATCCTAGGCTTGTTTAAAGCTTGCGTTGGTTGCGCCGTCATTGAACTCATGCGCACACTGTATTTAATACTTCATTTTATTGTATATAAAAGCAATAAAACGCCATCTGACCTGTTTTTTTTTTTTCGTTTTCGCAACCTGCTACAAAACTGAGGGCAGCTGCTACAAATCATCATTTTTCCTGCTACAAAACCTGATACAAAACACTTTTGGCCATTCCCATCACTGAGGTTGTTTCAACAAATTTCAGCACCCAATCTTTCAATTGGGCCATTTATCTCGGCGGCGAAAATTTTGTTCACTATCCCTTCAAGACGAATCGCCTAACTGTACTCTTCTGTTAAGACGAACTTTTGCGGTGACCGACAGCGCTGACGATTCTGCGAAACGAACATTGCAGTCTTGGTGGGACATTCAGGCGACCGAGAAAAAGAAGAAAAGGCACACCCTGGAGCAAAGAAGCGAAGCAAATCACGACGCGGATGGCGTGAGATAAGTGAAAAAGAAAGGTCCATCCATCCATTTGCCTCGCCTGGCTATGCCCAGAGCAACCCTGACGCTTCTATGATTTGGTTTTTGAGTGCAATTTATAGCATTGCAAGGCCCTGTGAGGATTGTGTGGTTGTGTAATATCATACACGTAAGTTAAATATAAACACTCAGTAGTATGCATGATGGTTCGGCATGCGGCACCATGCAGCTCATAAACACCACCTTCGGCCTCGGCAACACCGTGGCTTGGGCTATCGTGCCCGCATTCTGTTTACAATAGTAAATGTGCGGTTGCATGACGCGTGTTGAATTCACCCTTCATTTGGCCTCGCAAAGTCAGTTCGATGTATTTGTGGTCAGCATCATATCCCACCACTCCGCAATGAAAAGAAACTGGTATCTGCATGAAAATAGCAAGAGCAGATACAGTCGACGTCCGATTTCCCGGACCCTCAAGGGACCGCGAAAACGTCAGGAAAATCGGGCAGTCCTGAAAAAACGAATGCACGTGAAAACGCACCTTTTTGGTTGGTATTTTTCGCTGACGGAGAGGGTCACGGCCGGAGTACAATTCCCATTGTAATTCAGCCAATGCATCGTTTAGGTGGCTCTGAAAGAGCCGTTTATAAAAAAAGAAAAAATACGACGTGGCCGGCGCTACCTCATAGGTCAGCACTTGGGTGCAAAGAAGTCGCTTATTTTCTTTTGCACGGTGTTCCGCTTGCCTGCGATCATGTCTGCCGCAATTTCAGTCAACGTCATGTTGCCGCTGTACACCGATGACAGTGTCATCAGTGCTCGTGTCAACTCCGAGCTCGTTGGCTGTGTAGGAGCTGGCTCTTCGTTCTCGGTGTCGGAGTCGTCGGAATCCTCCGTAACTTGACGAATGATTTCGTCATCGGTCAGCTCCGCACATAACTCGAGGTCTTTGTCAGCGTCGGCGAAACCCTCAAAGGTTATCCCAGCTGGAATCGACACGCCGGCAGCGCGCAGATCGTCGAAGGCAACGTCCGCGGATGGCAGTTTGTCACACACGCTGTCCACTTGGGGCGAGACGGCCGCCTCGGCGTCGAGTGTGAAGCCCGCGTGGCGAAAACAGTTCCGCAGAGTCTCTTGTGTAACCGCCTTCCACGATTCCGCTAGCATGCCGACGGCAGACCTGAGGTCAACAGCGTAGCTTTTCCCGCTGTCGGAGCAGAGCACCATGCGGCTGAGCACGCGTGATTTGTAATGATGCTTCAAGTTACCAATCACGCCTTGGTCCATCAGCTGCAGGATTGCTGTGGTGTTCGGCGGCAGAAATTCAACCTGTACAGCCTTTAGGTCCTTGATGTGGCCATGCGCAGCGCAGTTATCCACAAACAGCAGTACTCTTCAATTTTGCTGCTGGAACCTTCTGTCCAGCTTGTGCACGTACGCTTCGAATAGCTGCTGCGTTACCCACGCCTTCTTGTTAGCTTCATAGAGAACAGGCAGAGTTACTGCCTCCTTGAAACATCTTGGATGCTTCGACTTGCCTATTACTAGTAACGGAAGCTTCTCGCTGCCTGACATGTTGCTGCCAACGAGGACAGTGAGCCGCTCCTTGTTGCGCTTGCCGCCGTGGCAGGGGTCACCAGCTAATGCAAGCGTTTTCTCTGGGAGCAGCTTGTAAAACAGTCCAGTTTCGTTGAGTTGAAAATATCATTAGGTGGAAACTGCTGAAGCAAGGACTGCAGCTTTCCATCCCGATATTCGGCGACAACGGAATCGTCGACGGCGCCGCTTTCTCCGCACACCTTCTTGAACTTCAAGTCATTGCGGCTCTTGAAATTGTGAAGCCATCCATCACTGAACTTGAAGTTCTTCACGTTCATCTGAAGCGCGAAAACCTCTGCCTTCTGCTTCAGGATGTCGCCTGACACTGGGATTTTCTTAGCGATCATGGCACTGAGCCACACGAGGAGCGCTTCCTCGAGCTGCGGGTAAACACCCTGACTCGCATTCTTCTTTCCAGCCCCGGTTGATTTGGCAGCCACTTCCAAGATCTTCGCCTTGTTCTTGATGAAGTCCGAAACAGTTTGCTTCGAAATTCCGAACTCACTCCCCACCACTGTCTGTGACCGACCGCTTTGGACTTTTTTAATGATGGCAGCTTTCTTCTCCATCGTGAGCCTACGAGGGGGCTTTGTGTGCTTCGAAGGCACGGACGAAGACAAAGGAGCAGTCCGTGCCATCGCTGTAAACGGCGAATCCGCTCAACGAAAAGCGCAGCACGAAACAACTAGGAACTCGGTGGATGCTGAAGGTCAGGAAACGTGATCGCTGAAGATAGCGCGCTGCAGCAAACAATCAACCGCAGACACGACCGCAGAGCGGACAAAACAACACGTGAACGAACACAGTGAGGTTTGGCTTGGCTAAGCTACGGCTGGCAACGGATTGACACGTGCGGTTTCGAGGTTACGGCAGCCGCGGCGCGGTGCGGCGGTGCTGCTAGCCACACCTGCGATGCGAGTATGGTGGGTTCGAGGATATGAAAACAACCAAAATGGCGGCGTCGGTGGTGACTTTGGGTCGGCGGTTAACAGTAAAAAGACCGGGAAATCAAATGGCGAAGGCTATAAGCGTCCAGAATTTCGGACTATTTAAGGGGAGACGCGGGTCGAAAAGTCGCGGTTTTCCGAAAAAAATCTGGGTTTTTTTTTCGGCTGTATTGTCATCCTTGTACTATAATCTTTTATTTCTGAAAATATCAAGCTCAAATTCGCACGAGAAATTATCTAAAAAGGCTTCCAAGTGAGAAGCGGTGACGCGAGAAATGCGCAAAAGTCGCGAAAAAATGGTGTAGTTTGCGTCCTTCTGTTGCGAAAATGACGCGGTGCCCGCCATTTGCAATCCTGCCCGCATGCAGCGTAAAGCTGTCTTCTCCACAATACACCAGGGGTTAGTCTCGTATCTTCACGCAGAATAAAGAAAAAACGAGAAAAACAACGCGTACGTCGAGAGTTTTGAATTTCGCGGCACGCAGCGCGAGGCCGCCATTGGACGGCGGCGCGCTCCACCCTCTCCTCCCTCCCATCTCCCCGGCAAAAGAACGAAGCCTCAAACGCCGCGACCGAGTTGTTCTGCGTTTCTTCTGTATTTTCGTGCCATGGCAAGCCCTAAAAAGCGCAGTTCGAAAGTTCAGGACTCGCCACAAGTATCGAGGGAAACGGCGTCGGACGCTTCCCAAAGCGACAGCGATGGACGATGCCCCCGACGCTCCGATATCGGATAGGCCTAACGCCGACACCGAATCCCGCGACAGTGGTTGTGAAATTGACGCTGCGGTGGAATTTATCAGTGCATCCCAAAAGAAGATTGGATTCTTTGAGAGTGAGCCTAGACTTGTTGGTGCTCCTACTGTCAACACGATACTTTGCGAAATCGGCGCGCTCACGGCACTTGTGGCGGGTTCGGCATGCCACCCTTGCCGCGAACGGAAGCTCGGCGTCCGAGAGGCGGCTGGAAAGCGCAGACTTTCGGCATTCCTCGAACTGTGTTGTGAAAATTCCGATTGCCCCGAGTGTACACTTTCGTCCACGCACACGTGGAGGCGGATTGTGGCCCAATTTGATGTAAATAGTGTTTTTTCTGATAAATGCCAACGTTTCAAACTTTCAAACTTGTTTTTCTCATTTTTATTTTTTTCAACAATTTCACGTTTTGCGGGCAGCCTTTTATAAACTTATATTTATTGTATAGTAACGAAGCTTGGCACACGTATTCTTCAAGACGTGTAGAATGCAAATATCTACTTGAAATTGCAATATCTATCAGCATTACTTGTGAAAATATTCGGTTACTGTTTCAAAGGAGACTGAAAATAATCAGTTACAGAGTACAATTTTTTTTATTAGTTCCATTATCTCTGTGGAATACCTGGATAGATATTGGCACTCTACAGTCTACAAAGAGTCTAATAAGATTCAACACAATGATTTTACTGAAAGTTTAGTACATAAAAGAGTTCCCGCAAAAAGTGTAACATTTTGCCATTGTGTATGACATAACTCAACAACTGTAGCAGCTACATGGAAAGTAATGACATATTTGAAATCTGCATGAAAAACTATACATATAACAGAATTTTCAAGTCTCTATTGCAAAAAATAAAAAAAAAAGTTGTTTCGAGGAGCGTCTCCCCTTAATACATTGACTCTATGGGGAACTTGACGGTGCCACAGATGAGTCCGGGAAATCAGGCATGTCAGGAATTTCGGGCGTCCGGGAAATCGGACGTCGGCTGTACTCTGCGCAGAGACATTTGAAACGCATTTGGAAAAGTCCAGCTGTGATAAAATGGCAAATCAAAGCATCAACTTTGATCAGAATGTAGCAAAAGTGTCATGTGTTTCGCTGCGCTTTGCATATCAGATGAAGTGACCCTATAGAATGTTTTACTATGAACCGCTTATTTGCTAATTCTGTAAACATTTGCGAGAAGACGACTGCTTTATTGGAATGGAATGAAATAACTTTATTTAGGTCCTTCGGGGCGTGAACTAGCACGTAACGCGCCGCTCCCACGTCGAGAAATACCAGGATGGAATGAGAATGCAGTACAGTGGGCGACCGATAGCTACGAAGCTGCTCTTTGATAGAAGTAAACTTTTAAAAATAAATGAACGGCAATATATACGTAATGATGCGTTAACAATTTTATTCGTGTAAAACCTACGAGTTTTACATATCTCTGCCTTAAAAAGCTGCTTTAGCTCCATTATTATATGGTGCAGCAAAATAGTAGGAAAGAATGAAGTAGGGTACTCAATGCAGTTGGTGGTAGTAAAAAGAGAAAATACACCTTATTTATTCGACAGTGTACTATCATCTATACCAGCACAACATGCATAGGCAGCATAAAAGCCACAAAACGCTAGACAAGCTTTGAAAGCTTTCGCATCAAAATGTTTTTCACAGAATAAATCTCTTTGCTTGCAACTCGCGATCCATGGAATAGCATGTCGCCATACTCTCAAGCGGTCACTATCCTTCGGAGCAGCGAAAAGGGACACTTTCTTCGAGGACGATTTGTAGCCAGAGTTGCATCGCGGAACAAAACACTTCTTGCCCATCTGGGCGATATAAGTTGTTTAAATAAGGATAAGCTATTTCAAACATGCTAGCATGGCAGGCGTTCCGAATGGCGAACGTATCTGTGTGAAAGGGACACCACGGGAGGCAGAGCACCACTACCTTTCGCAATCAGACAATACCTACAGATCAAACCAATACCCAAAAACACCCTGGCGGGCAGACACAACACCAGGAGAAAAGCCAGAGCAGATAGGCTAAGCGAAAAGCACAGGCAAGACCAAATCGCGGTCTTCGTCGATGCCGCCAGCCAGGGACACAACACATACACCCTGAGTGCCGTGGACGGAAAACTCAAAATCGTAAACGTGGCTTCCACTAGAGCCGCATCAATCAAGGAGGCCGATGAAATGGCCATAGCGCTGGCCATTATGAATCCAACCACCCACACTGTCCTTAGCGACTCTAGGAGCGCTATTCTCAGCTGTGTAAGGGGAAGTGTGGGACTAAATACAGCCAAGGTCTTGAGAAACTTCAATGAGAATGACAGAACCAAAATCAATCTGGTCCGGGTTCCTGCTCACTATCGGGAAGCCCCGGTAACGAGGAGGCGCATAAAGTGGCCCGAGGGTTAGCAAACCGGGTCGCGCTGTCCTTGAAACCGGGCCCCCCCGATAGGAGAGGCAGTGACCTCCTATAGCAAACTTACAAATGTGTAGAAAGATGACAGGAGATTATACCCCATACCACACAGCAACCTCACGAGAGCGCAGGCCACTATCCTCCGCCGAATTCAAACGAACACCCTAACCACTCCTCACCGCTAAGCGATATTCACAGGCGGAGAGGTTGACTCAACATGCAAAAAATTGCGACAAAAATACCATAGCAAACCAAAGTCACATCCTCTGGGAATGCGAGGGCCTTCCCCCACCCAGAGAGCTTCTGCCAGCTCCCTCCAAAACGACATGGGAGACCTTAATACGGTCCCCCGACAAAAAATTGGCTGCGTATCTGCGTGCTTCGCTGCAAATGTCGTCTAAAGACGATAGAAGAGGCGCTGCGTGAGATATGGACGCCATCTGGCAATACGCCTAGTGCACGCCGACGGAAGCGCCATAGGCGGCGAACTCAATCATTGCTCTCGGGAAAGCAAGCAGACGGCCGCCGTGGTTTCCTACGTCGTAGTACGTGTGTTTCCGCGTTGTTCACGTTTCCATAGTGAAATAAGCAACGTCGTCGTACGTGTGGTGGCTGAAACTTCAAGGGATGTCGAATAACAATTGCTGTGGAGTGCAATGCTCAAACACCTACAAAAACGCGCCCAGAACACTTTTACTCACTTACCGCAAGGCCTCCTGAGCAAGAGCGATGGAAGCAATGGATCGCCACTGTTCGTTGGCAAAGACGAGCCGCTTCGTCATTGTACGGGTTAACACGTCGACTCTTGTTCGAATGCTTTCGTTCGCCATATCAGTGCTCGCTGGATGTACTCGATCATTTTGACACTGGTAGAAGACCAACGTTATCAGCCTGAGCATGCGTTGGTTCGGTTCGACCGCCATGCAGGGCACTTCGCTCAAACGTTCTATATTTTAGAAGTGTTGTAGTTCGGGCGAGTTGGTCATCCATGAACTTAGCTTGTACTAGCGCGGTACATGTACCGCGCTATTACAAGCTAAGGTCTATATTTATTATTTAAAGAAACAGAAATGCAGCAGTGGTTGACTTCAGAAAGAACAGAAGTGATTGAGACGTCACCTTGTAAACAAAACAAAGCGGATGTTCACCACGAGCTGCACCTCATAGCTGGATCTTGTTACGCTGGTCTGCGCGACGCACCTTTGATATTCACCGGCATGACGATTCACTCCACGCGGATGTTCGTTCTCCTCCGCAGTCGGTCATCACATGTCTTCTCGGCGACCCTCTTCAAAACTTGTCACTGTCATCTCTTGATACTTAACTCACAGCACTAGATCATCAAACAACACGTCTTCTGCGGTCGAGCGACGATGCTATCACTAGAACGACATAACTTCTTCGCCGACTAACTTCTCACTGACTGACTCTGCCCCCGCACGCTTGCTGCGCTTGCATTGCCTGTATCAGCTAGCGCCTGGGTTCGGGAAGGTGCGTATGATTCGTCTGTGCGTAGCACAGTGAAAGCTAGAGAAAGGGCGAGACCCTCTCACTGATTCGTCTGCGGAATCAGACGGCGCCGCTGGCTCGGCTTTGCTTTCTCGAATATCCCGATCTTTCACATTCGTTGGCTGTGTCGGTGGCGTCTTTTGCGGAGAGGGTAAGAGGCGCGCGGGCGCGCTCCCGGCGCCTTTTTATACTTGTGTTTTTTGTTTGTTTTTTAGGCGCTGCGCCGTGCTCCCGACCGGGCTGCAGAAATTAGGTGCCTTTTCCTCTCCAAACCACTACTGCCACTACCACCACCACTTGTTTTTTCGATGCGCACGCTCTGTCGCGCACGAACCGTCGGCGCCAGGCTTTCATGCCGTGGTTCGAAATCGGCGACGTGCGCTTAGTTAAGCGCTCGTTCGTGACAAACATCGTGCACAACTCCACTTTCGTAGAGGCCCGCGCCTTTCCTGCAGCTGCCAGTGCAGAATTAGTTGTCTGGCACCCGCACGAAGGGGAAATAGCAGCCGCGAACTTCATTCATCTCCTCACAGCAAAGCTGTGCAAAGCGCTGTCGTCTGCTCGGCTTCCCGCACGTACTGTCGGCGGCGCCCGCTAGGTGGTATCAGTGGGGCCCCTATAGGCGGTGCACAAGGCGTATACGTCGGGAAACATGAGTGCTGTGTTGCGGGCTGGTAGTCCCGGCACAGCAGCAGGCGAAGACCGGCGGTGACCAACGCGACCAGCGGGGACGCCAGCCAGCCCGAACACGCGGTTTGGCGCGAAGCGCTGAAGCAGAAGAAACGTCCGTACTCAACGAGTACTCTCGACTCACTCTTTTATTTACACGTCGCCTGGGTAAAACAGGAATGCCAGAGCGGCGCCCCGTGGCATTCGTACAGTGCAATACAGAACCGAAACCGAAACACAACAATGAGCTCGTGCAGAGGGCACGGAAGAAGGCAAGTTTCAGCGCAGTCGCATTTTCAGCGCAGCTTAAGAAACTAGGGTCTTTAGAATTACGTATGTATGCATTTTGTATTAAAGGAACACACCACCTAATATTTACCTAGTCATGTTGCGCCTCAGATATGCGTAATGTTTGCTTTTTGATCGACAATGTACACAAGTATGAACCTAGTGAGCCGTTCAAGATGGCTGGTCCTCGGGCAAGTGGTTCAACTTTGGCCGAGTGGCTGAATCGAGTGACGTGCCGACAAACAGAAAGACAGACCAAAATTTCTCCATTTGAGTATCCCAAGAAAGACTATAGTCTTTAAAAACTGCAGAAAGCAGTCATTGCATGGCAGAAGAGGTCGCCGCAGACAAGCAACCGCTCCAAACCCATGAAGTTTCTTTAATAAAGTTGTGTCCTCCTGGAAAGGAAACCCAGTGCTGGGCACTAAGTTCTACAACTGCTACTACAACAGGCAGCAACATGTCTGTAAGGAATAATGCAAGGCACAGTCAGAATGGTATGCAACGTGCTATGATGGACTGGTCTTTAAATGGATGTTAACCTCCATTACCACACTCCAGCCAGCAGGTATAAATGTTTCAAAGGGGGCTCTTGAATCCATCCGATATGCTGCGTACACAATGAAACCCCATGAGAGTTAAGCCCTTCATTTAGGAATTTCTAATACCCCTGTCACACAGGGCAGCTTAGTGCACTTTGAGGGAGTGCACTTCGCCGCTAGTGTCATTTGCATGCTATCACACAGGAACGCTTAGCGACACTTGCTGCAAAGTACACTTGCCGGCAAGTGCGTTCGCCAAACTCACTTCGCTGCGACGGAGTGTCTAGCCTCGGTAGCAGTGGCTTCCAAATTAATACGTTAATGCAAAACGCGGCGATCATGGTATTTTTAAACCATCGATCTCGTTATTAAAAATACTGCCGTGTATTCAAACAAATCATACTACAGTCATTTCATTTTCATTTCATTTTTACTCCTTAAAGACCCCATTGAAGGGGTATTACATAAGGGGTGGGTACATACATAAAAAAATCAAAGCCATATTTTAATACAGTGCAGAGTAATCTGTTAAGGTGGCCAAAAAAAGTTGAGGGACAAGTGATGGCTGTAATGTCATTGCAAAGGCCGTTCCAGTCTGTTGCTGCACGGTAGAAGAATGAGGACGAAAAAGTGACGGTGCGCGCACGCGGGCGCGCAACTTGTAGCGGGTGACCGGTGCGACTGGAGATGCGTGTCGGGGGAAGGATATATGGTGGCTGGCCGAGTGAGCTGTAATACAACTTATGAAAAAGACAAATGCTAGCAGTGCGGCGACGAGATGCGAGTAATGATAATCTGGATTCTGTTTTCAGTGCCGATATACTGACGTCATATGAGTACTTACAGTGAATAAATCTTGTAGCTCGATTTTGAAGCGACTCGAGTTGATTGATGAGATGTATTTGACGCGGGTTCCAAATGGGGGATGCGTATTCTAATTTCGTCCTGATGTAGAGACTGATAGGCGAGTAGTTTTACATGTTGAGGGGATGGCGCAGATGACGTTTTAGGAACCCGAGTGTTTTATTAGCAGATGAAATGATGTTCGTAATGTGTGTTGCCCAGGTTAAGTCACTACAAAGGGTTACTCCGAGATATTTGTAAGAAGGAACCAATTCAAGGTTGGCATTAGCAATTTGGTAAGAGAAAATGAGTGGATTTTTACAGCGGTGGAAAGAGACGGAACCTCGTTACAACGAACACCACATTAACGAACATTTCAAATTAACGAACTTTTAAGAAATCCCGTGCTGACTGCTTGTAGTTTCAATGTAAAAATATTTCACTACTACGAACTTCAGAATAACGAACATTTCAGAATAACGATCGTTATTTAATTCCCGTGTAATCTTAACACCTCAGTACTACGAACTTATAGCCCGAAATGCGAGGATTCTTAGATTTCAGTGTATCAGTCGTGGCAGTCGGAGCTGTAAGGTAGCAGACGACGCAGCGCGAAGAGCGGACGCCCTCCCACAAAAACCTGAGATGGCGCGGGAGGAGAAAGACGCGGGCGGAGAACTTTTTTTTTCCCCTCCGTTGCGGAGGCGACAACGCATCAGGTTTTGTAAAGGCCCAACCGCATGCATTGCACGCGACTTTCGAGCGAAGGCGACTGCGACAAACGGGCTCCGTCGCGTTGTCGCGACGGGAGCACCCACATGTTCGCGACGATTGAAACTATTGCGTGCACGCAGGCAAATTACAAAAAAGAATTACAGAGTAGATGAATGACAACATGGCAAATTTACTATTTTCTTGTTTGAGATAAGGATGCCATAAAAGCGTTTCGCGACTTTCTTTTTTCGCAATCTTATGTTTAACCGCGACAGTAGTATCTGCTGTTATCCCATGGGGCGCCCGGAAGCATACACTGCCTACGCTACGTCGCACTTTGCAAACTGCATTACGTTGGGGTTAGTCCACGAGACGCATCTCGACAATGTTTCCTCTTGCTGTCATAGAAAGGTTTAAGAAAAGCCGCAGCGCCTCACGTCGTTGCTTCGCAGGGAGAAGGGCTAACTACCTCACACGACGACGATGTTGTAGTGATGCAGAACTATCGATGGTACTATCGATAGCCGAGTCACTATCGAACTATCGATGGCGAAAAATACTATCGATAGCGCTATCGATAGTCAAAAATTCAATGGTACTATCGATAGTATAAAATCAACAGCGCAGACTCACTGCAGAATAAACTTGCTTCCCCGCGCGCGTGGTACATACTGGAGCTGGAGGAGCAGGCTGAAGATCAAGAAAGTTGACATGATTGTGTTCTTCACCAGAGTGCTTTGCTGACATATGATTATAAAGTCAAACTGTTCAGCTGTAGCGGATAGGAAGACGTTACATGTGGTGGGACTGCGCGGCTTCAAATTGATATTGGATTTGTTGGAACGCACTGCGAGGCCGAGCTGGGCGAGCAGGTCGCGCAAGCAAAGTAAGCCACTCGCGTCCCAAACAACAACTGAACTTTTATTTCCTTTGAAGTGCACGAAGAAAAGTCACGTGGTTCCTCGCGCTTGCGCTGTTGGCCTTCGCGCACACACAGAAGCACACATTCGCACACCCTCAGAAGCGCCGTTTCACGGCGCTACAATACTCCCCCCCGAGTAATTGGGTCAACACCACGTTGTGGTTCATAAGTTCATTCACACCGGAGGTCTTGTGTGTCGCCCACTCCGCGTGAACCTTTCGACGAATGGTTGGGCTGGTTCAGTCTGGTCTGCTGGTAGCCTTTCTGGCTGTGGAACTCGAGGTGGTGCACGCACTTCACTGCTGTCCACGTGCGCTGGTTTTAACGCGGTCAAGCGAGACCACGTCATGACGGCCACCCCTGTCGATCGTGATGTGCTTTTCTCCTCGTTTCACCACCTTGAAGGGCCCATCATAAGGGGGCTGGAGTGGACGCCGTAGAGCGTCGTTCTTCACGAATACGTGAGAACAGGAGGAGAGATCACTGGGGACGTGGACAGGCCGTGGTGCTGGCAGACGCGGAGGGACAGGGCGCAGCTTGCTCATAATGTCCTGCAGGTCGCATGGCGTACTTGCTGTTGGCCTGGGCGTTTGCGTTTTTACTGTCGGCGACAAACTCCCCCGGAAGGGCGAAGTGTTGTGTATACGATTCAGCCGAGCAGCAGCCAATGTCCGCTTTCAGAGCCGACCTGATTCCCAACAAAACCAGAGGTAGAGCCTCGACCCAACTGTGACTTGAAGTTGCCGTCGGGCTAGCCTTCAGTTAGCGATGGAACCTTTCCACCATACCGTTGCTGATGGGGATGGTAGGGCCGTTGTTCTGATGCGCCGGATTCCTCGGACCCAGCGTGATGTTCCCGGAATAGGGCAGACTCGAATTGCGTTCTGCGATCCGTTGTCACAGTCCGATGGGACTCCGAATCTCGCTACCAGTGGCAGACGCTACCCAGTGGCAGTGTGCAACCGTATCGGCAGTGATATCTGAGATGGGGACGGCCTCCGGCCATCGCGTGAAGCGGGTCGACGCAAGTTAGCAAGTAGTTTTGGGTCCTTGACAATAAGGCAATGGTCCCACAATGTCCAAATGTACATGGGAAATCAAGTGTCCGGCTCGGGGAAAGATCCTAAGGGGGTCACAGTATGGCGCTGCACTTTGGAGCGCTGACAGGAGAGGCACTCCCGAGTCCAACGTCGGACATCCCGGTTTATTCCGGCCACACGAACCTAGCTGTGCAGAGTCGCTGTGTGGGCTTGGATTCCTGGATCCGAGAGGCCGTGCAGCGATTTATAATGTTGCGGCGAAGATCCGGGGGCACGAACGCTCTGGCCCTACCGGTAGACGTGTCACAACCATACAGCTCCTGTCGGCCCATCTACCCATGCAGCTTCAAGGCGCTGGTTGTGGACTTCAGTAGGTGCTGCAATTCCGGATCGCTGCGTTGGGCCGTCATTAGTGTGGTGAAGTCACGCCCGCTTGGTAGGGTGACGGCGTTCACTTGGGCTGCGCGAAAAGAGCATCTGCCGCTGCGTTGTCTTCCCGCTGACATGGCGTATATCCGTCGTGAATTCTGCAATGTAAGACATTTGGCGGAGCTCTCTCGTGCCACGTGTGCACCCGTATCTGAGTTGATCGCAGCGCAATGCGTAAGTCAGCGGCTTGTGATCCGTGAGCACAAAAAATTCTCGACCTTCTACATAGTGGCGGAAATGTCGTATAGCCGCATATATGGCCAGGAGCTCTCTAACCAAGGTGCTGTATCGGCTTTCGGCTGGGCTCAATTTCTGGAGAAGAAGGAAATTGGTTGCCACCTTCCGCTTGACTTCTGCTGTAGTACTGCTCCGATAGCTGCGTCTGAGGCGTCCACCATTATGCTTGCGGTACCCCGGGTTGCGGGTATGGCTAGCAGGTTGCGGCATTTCGCGAGAGACTCCTTAATATGCCGAAAACGCATGTACAGCTTGGTCGTTCCACTGAATGTCGCTTGCCTTAGTTCCTGAGTTGCTAGTAGTCTGTGGCGAGCGGTGAAGGATGTGGCGCACTTCGGAACGAACGTTCGGTAGAGGTTTACGGTCCTAGGAACTCTCGGAGCTGACGGATGGTTTTTGGCTGTGGAAACTGCCGTACTGCTTCGACCTTGTCACGGTGTGGTTGCACTCCTGCGCTTGAAATGCTGTGGCCCCAAAATGGTAGCGCTGGTACCCTGAACAACGCACATTGAGCCGTATTGATAACGATCCCTGTTCGGCCAGTCGCTGTAGCACGCAGCGGAGGTGACTCTCGTGCTCTTCGGGCGTGCGGCTAGCATCAGCAGGTCATCCAGGTAACCTTGCAAAAGTCGAGGTCCCGGACAACGCCATCCATGATCGGTAAACGTTTGGCCAGCATTCGTAAGCCAAAAGGCATCCGTAGAAATTCAAACTTCCGAATGGCGTTGTTATTGCGGTCTTGGAAAAGCATCCTCTGGTGCTACGGTATCTGATGGTATGCTCTCACCAGATCTATTTTGGAGAAGATGTTCGTGCCCTGCAGGCCAGAGGTTCAGGTCGTGGACGTGCGGCCACTCGTAACGGTCTGGCACCGTCACACTGTTTATGTGCCCTGTGATCCACGCAAGGACGCCAATCACCACCTGTTGATTTGGGGACCATGTGAAGAGGCGGCGACGCATACGGCTGGATGAAGGGCGTACTATGCCGAGTTCCATCATATGGGAAAAACACCTGCCGGGCTAGCCGTAGCTTCTCGGGCGAAAGACGCCGTGGCCAGGCGCGTAGACTGGTGGTCCTGTGGTTCTATGTGATGCTGACATCGTGTGTTCACTTCGGCGAATGCCTGTTGCTGTTGCGTCAGCTCTGGGAACTCTTGTACTAGGGCGGTGAAGCGCGATTCTCCTGATGGACGGAGTAGGGCGCTGAGCGGAGGACGCAAACACGGCTTGCCTTGAACCACTGCACGACATAGAGGATCCTGAAGCCGTTGTTTCCGAACATCAACCATTAGACCGAAGTGTTGCAGAAGTCAGCGCCCAATATGGCGAACTTGACATCAGCGCTATGAACACACCATTTGAACGTTCGTGTTGAAACCGAAATTCAGCGTGAGTGAACGGTGTCCGTATGTTCTTTCACCGTGTTATTGACGGCTTGGAGTGGCGATGTAGTTGGATTCTTTCTTTCGATTTGTGACGCTGGTATCACGCTCACCTCGGCGCCTGTGTCGACTAAGAACGAGCCCGTTGTTGCGGTCGGTACAAAAAATACCGAGGGACGACTTAAAGGGCAGCGTGAAGCACTGGTCGCCCTCAGTGCTTGCCGCGGTCGTTTCCCGAGCGCGCGCTGGGTGGAACACAGTTTACGCGCAGCATTTCCACACCGTCGAGGATACGAGCATATATTTTGTCGCTGAGGGTTGATGATAGCGACGTGTTTGGCCTCGCTTGCTTTGGTGTGCTGCAGCCTGCTTGTACGCAAAGCTGAGAGCATGTCGGTGAGTGAGAATATACTGCACACGAATTTGCTGCAGTTCAATCCTGATCCTGTTCTCGCACGGCAGCCAGCGATGTGGGCATGGTGACCGCCATGAGCCGATCAGCGGCTCGGCGACCGCAGCTAGGGTCTTCTGCTCTGACGCCTCGACAACCAAGCGAACACTGACGGCAGCTTTTGCAAAAAACAGTTTCTCGAACAATGGTCCGTCTACGGTGTTTGTTGTTTCGCCATGCAATAATTGCATGTGTCGCAACAGCTGACTAGGAGTACGGTCGCCGAGGTTCGTGTCGTGAAGCATGCTGTAGTCCTGTGATTCGGGGGGCGTGACACGGCGGATGAGCGTTTCTTTTAGTGTTACGTATCTTTTTCAGCAGGGTTGGTCGAGTAAGAGATCCCGTATTTTCACTGGCTGTGGTGGCGGGAGGCTGCTTACGACGTAGTGGTATTGGTGAGTCTGAATGCGATGCGTCGCGCTGCGAACTGGGCCTCTACTTGAATAAACCAGAGTGCGGGGTCCGCGTCCAAAGGGTGGCAGCTTCCCGTCAACTGAGGAGACTGTCGGCATAACATCCGTTGTGGACGTCGAAGGTCATAGGTCGCGGAGGTCTGTCGTCGACTTCGAAGCAGTGGCGACGTAAAGCTCAACCCCGGTGGCTGCACCACTATTCCGGATCACCAATGTTGGAACGCACTGCGAGGCCGAGCTGGGCGAGCAGGTCGCGCAAGCGAAGTAAGCCACTCGCGTCCCAAACAACAACTAAACTTTTATTTCCTTTGAAGTGCACTAAGAAAAGTCACGTGGTTCCTCGCGCTTGCGCTGTTGGCCTTCGCGCACACACAGAAGCACACATTTGCGCACCCTCAGAAGCGCCGTTTCACGGCGCTACAGATTTTATGATTTCAAAATAAAAAAATATATCAGAAAGGTAATTGCAAGGTGTAACTGGTTGCTTTCGGATACGAATTTATTGATGGATATTTTCCGCTATTTTCACTGCTGAAATAAATAATGTCTCTACCAAAAAATGCTCATAATTTAAGCGAAGCTGGTAGTAGGCTATCGCAAATATTTTGGCAATATGACCGGCCAGCAACCGCATCATTATTCACACCACTATCGATAGTATTGTCACGTGGTTGTGACGGTGAAGAATGCTGCAGCAAGACTGGGAAATACGGACACCTTTATTTGGGCGAACTTACTTGTGCCCAGAAAATCAAAATCCAAAATACAAGCGATACACGCTGCGCACTGATAGCGGCGGGAGCAGTCGCCAGCCGTTGAGTAATCTGATCATCGGTGGAACGATCACGGACTGTTTCAAATAAACGTGCCTTGTCTGACGTTCACGTGTGCATTGTTGTGAGAAACGAGTTCAAGGACGTACCGTTGCAAAGGTAGGACGTTTGCGTTACTGAAATTCTATTGTTATGGTAAATTTTCGGGCTTTCACCATAACGAACTTTCAGAAAAACGAACATTTTTCCGCGGTCCCCTGAAGTTCGTTATACCGAGATTTCACTGTACAACAAAAAACCTCACTACTCTCGCCCTCGGGCAGTTTGCGGTGACGTTCGCTAGGGGGATGCGGGAGCACATGCCGTGCAATGGCCTCGTCCGTCGTGTTGTTTACTTCCTTGCACATGTGTAGGTCAGTCATTCTTTAGTCATTTGCGATGGTGTGTGCCACGGGTGCCACTTCCACGAAGACAACGTGGTTCGATGCAGAGACGCGGGCGCTCATACGCCTTTGGGAGAAGCAAATGAGTGCTGCCAAAACCACGGCCGGTCTGGAGGCGCGCGCTCGCTAGGAGCGAGCGCGTTCCTCCAGACCGGCCGTGCCAAAACACGCTACAAACGCCCGTCACCACTACGCGTCCCTTCTGCACCAGAGTCCGCCATTTTTGTTTTCGATTCGTGTTTGATATGACACTGCCTTGTCTCGGCTCGCAATGACCAATGATGTTATGCGGTTGCAATATTTACTTCATTTGCATGCAAAGTTTATTGTAAGTTATGTTCATGCCTATAATACGCTATTAAACAGCGGGCATTGCCAAAAATAACAAATATATGTTGCGCTACTAAACCACCAATTGCCACTGCCATCATTTCCAAAGCACACTTCTCTTTCTCGTGTAGCAGCACGCCGCCAAAGTGACACTCTGTGAGCGTAAGTGCACTCGCTCAAAATGACACTAAATTTGCCAGTGTGACCGGGGTATAACCTACCATTGTCAAGTGGTGCTTCCTTCTGACAACCATAATCCAGCGAAGCGTCTACCCCCCCGCCGCTGCTTTCTTTTTCTCGAAATACCTCTTTCCGTTTCACTCACCCAATTCCTTCCGAAGGTCGTGGGATCGAATCCCGGCCATGGCGGCGGCATTTTTTCGATGGAGGCGAAAATGTTTGAGGACCGTGTACTTAGATTTAGGTGCACGTTAAAGAGCCTTAGGTGGTTGAAATTTTCCGCAGCCCTCCACTACAGTATCTTTCATAATCATATCGTGGTTTTGGGATGTTAAACCCCATATATTATTATTCACCCAATTCCTTATTAAGTGTACTTTAATGCTTATTGCAATAATAACTGAACCAAAACCTAAATAAACACAGCATGTTATAAAGCATTAATGGAAAAATATAAACTTGAAATAAACTAGGTATTCTCTGTTACCTACGTATTGCTTGCAACAGGTGACGTGACACGCCATTCAGAAAGTACACTATAGGAGGCTTGAAGCACTGGTGGTGATGTTACTTTGTGAATGCTGTAGGCTACAGTTTTTACATTGTTAGGCGGTTTCTTATGCTTACATGTAGTGCATCTGAGGCGTGCACAGGAACAAAATATTCACATAGTCATTGTTTTTATTTTTACACCAACTAGAATATTTTGGAAATTCGTGTTGGTACACTGTAAGCTCATTACACTCGAACCTCGCTATGACAAAGTCGCATCTGAAACGAAAATAAGTTTGTTCTATCCTAAAATTCGTTATAACCGATAATTTGTTATATCGTGTTCGTTATATCGAGGTCTGAGTGTATCACTGTTTGCGCAACCTGCATTTCCCTACGTGTTTCTATCTGTTGGCTACCGCCACTGAATTTTCTTGCTGTTGTGTATTTACTCTCAAATCAGAGCGACATGTGCGGTTACCCTAATTAAAGACGAACTGCCTAAAGTTTGAGAGTTGTAACAAATGCAGCTTTGTAAATGATGTGGCCCCCGTTGAAGCGGTTGACGTGAGGGTGTTACACCCAGCGCAGCCTGTCAGAAAAGAAGGGAAGCACATCTCTGTGTTCGGCAGGGAGGCTGTGTGGTGGAGGCAGAGTGTCGTTGCACCTAAGCTATTCTAACACCGTGCCCTAAAGAGGCTCGCTGCTGTTCCCTGTGCACCCGCCTATCCTCGCCGACAGGACGGTGCCACCGCGCCACCACAGCGCCATCTTTTGCTCGACGGCGAAACTAACCACGCTAACGACGACATCTGCCGGACATGCGTGCCATGTGGCGAAAACGACCTTACAGGGGGTGATAGCACCCGCACACGTTGTTAAAGGTTTTAAAACTCTCAAAACACACAAAAATCCTGTCATCGTCACGCTCTACTATGCACAGTTTACGCATCTAAACAACATGTTGTAGTATGCTGGGTGTCAGGCCACCGTGAGATCGAAGGAAATGTGTTGGCTGACCAGCTAGCTGCATCTGTCTATGAAAATGCTGTCGATACATCTGTTGGAATGCACTTGTCCTGGTTTCTTTCTTGTCCCGTGTTCTTTATTGGTGCTATGGTTGCTGAGGGACGCGCGGCTAGGCCAAGCGAAACAAGTATAAGCAACAGGCATCCCAAACAACAACTGAACTTTTATTATTCACTCTGAAGCTCATGATGAAAAGTCACGTGGATCCTCGTGCATGCGCTCTTGTTGGCATTGTGCACGGAAGTGTCGTTTCGCGGCGCTACAATACTTACTCTCTCCCCCCCCCCAGTGAATGGGTCAACACTGAGCTACGTTCATAAGTTCATTTGCAACGGAGGTCTTGTACGCCGTCCACACCGTGTGAACCTTTCATCGACTGGTTGGGCCAGTTCAGTTTAGTCTGCCGGTCGTCCTTGTGGCTGTGGAACTTGAGATGATGCACTCACTTCACTGTTGCTGTCCAAGTGCGCTGGTTTTACGTGGTGAAGCGAAACCACGTCGTGACAGCCACCTCTGTCGATGGTGATGTGCTTTTCTCCTCGTTTCACCACCTCAAACGGCCCATCATACGGAGGCTGGAGTGGATGCTGTACGGCGTTGTGCCTTACAAACATGTCAGAGCAGGAGAGATCACTATGGACGTGGACAAGCCGTAGTGCTGGCAGACACGGACAGACAGCTCGTAGCTTGCTCATAATGTCCTGCAGTCGCAGGGCGTAATCGTTGTTAGCCTAGGCGTTTGCATTTTTACTGTTAGCTACAAACTCCAATAATGCATGTTGCTGGGCGAGTCGGTCGTACATCATGAAACAAGGTACTGCACAAAGTAAACACGGACTGCGCCCGTCCTCGTTCACTTCCTTGCCCATGTTTACTTTGCGCAGCACCTTGTTTCATGATCTACAAACTCCCCAGGAAGGTGAAGTGTTGTGCCGTATACGAGTTCAGCCGAGCAGCAGCCAGTGCCCGCTTTCAGTGCCATCCTAATTCCCAATAAAACCAGGGTAGCGCCTCTACCCAACTGTGACTTGGAAGTTGCCGTCAGGTTAGTCTTCAGCTGGCGATGGAACCTTTCCACCATACCGTTGCTGAAGCGGACACTTGATGGCAGCTTTTGCAAAAAGAGTTCTCAGAATAATACTTCGTCTCCAGTGTTTGTTGTCTTGCTGCATAGTAGTTGCATGTGTGGCAACAGCTGACTGGGAGTATGGTCGCCGAGATCCATGTCGCGAAGCAGTTGCTGTAGTCACTGCTATTCAGGGGGGTGGATGAGGGTTTCTTTTGGCGTTGCATATGCTTTTTCAGCAGGAAGGTCAAGTAAAAGATCCCTTATTTCACTGGCTATGGGCGGCAAGAGACTGCTTACAACGTAGTGGTATTTGGTGAGGTCTGCTGTGATGCGTCATGCTGCGAACTGCAACTCTACTTGAATAAACCAGAGTGCGGGGTCTGCGGTCCAAAAGGGAGGCTGCTTACCGTCGAACTGAAAGGGTTGTCGGCGTAGCGTCCGTCGTGGACGTCAAAGTCATAGTCGTGGAGTCTGTCAGCGACGTCGAAGGCATAGCGACGTTGATGCTCAACCTGAGTGGCAGGGGTGAGACAGCTCCGCATATTGCGCATTTTTGATACGATTCCGTTTTCCTGCGCCAAGCTGCTCCAGAAGCATAAAAATTGCAAAAATGCGCCGAACTGGTCCAAAACCGCCTCAAAAGCCAGAATTTTGATCAACGGAATGCTTTGGCGGGCTAGCTCGTGAGAGCCCATAGTGCTTTTTTAGTGCAAAAAACGACACCACAAGAAAAAAGACAACACAGCGCTGTGTTCTGTTCTGTCTTCTCTCTTGTGGTGTCGTTTTTTGTGCTAAAAAGCACTACAGAATTTTGATGCCCACGTCAGCTCCAGTGGGGAAAAAGAAAGACTGAGTTGACAACATGATCTTAAGCAGCACCAGGAATACCAAGAAAATATGACGTTCGCAGAACACATAGACGCGCCCAGGCGTGTTTCTTCTATGCACCTTTCTAACGAAGGCTCCCATGGTGCCGCCATAATTTCCTCTGAACTGCTATAAATATGCATGACTCCGTGAAAATGTGCTGCGGTGCCCCGCGCGTGCTGCTTCTACTCTCTAGGCTGTGATGTTCTGGCGTGACTGTCGCTTAGCGAAAACTACCGAGTGACAGTGTACCATTTAACGAAGCCATCGCATGCCGCATCTGCACATCGGGTGTCTGCGGGTAGCAAGAGACCAACGTGGTAGCAGCACTGAAGACTCGTCGTCTAGTGCGTGCCATGAAACTTGCACGATTTGGGGACCCGTGGTGAGGGAACGCGTGGAGCGCTGGTAATTCATGCTTGTGAGCATTCAAACCAGTCAAAACGATAATAACGGACACCTCGGCATTTTATTCGTGGCTCATGGCGCGTCGGCGATCACATGGCATAGTTTTCATACGCGGTGATTTTCCACTGTGCTATGTTGGTTTTGTAATCAAAACGCACAGCGAGCACTTTGATACGCGTAACAAGCTCCGAGTGTAAGAGGCATCGGTTTGTGCCGGCTGTGGGCTACATGAGCATTTGGGCTTAGCTTTACGACCGGTGTATCGGTCGATGGCCGTTTTGCTGTGCGACTGCCATGCCTCCTGTGCGACTGGCAAACCGGGCCTCTGTACGTCCGGCGCTTCGTTTGCGTGAACATATTGCTTACGCTGCACGGTGCCTGAAGCTTGCAGTGTATGGTCGGAGGGCGCTTTGTGCGACTCGCGGAGCAGCGTGGGGGGGGAATTGCAAGTCGATGTAGAACAGGCCAACGCGGGCAGTGTTAATACTGTGTTAGCATGCGTCGAGAGGCATTGTCACCCACAACCTTCCCCCAGTTTCAATCATCTTCACGCTCATGAAAATGTTAGGGGTTCTGTGGCACTCTATAAAAGCCGTTGGGATTCTCCAAGGTCGGAATGCTTAAAAACCCCTGCTCTAGAGATTTTGCAAGAAAGGCGGCAGCGGACTGATGCGAAGCGCGTCTTTGTCGTCCCCTAATAAAAGCGTGCAGTACGTTTACAATGGCGCTACACTCGCAGTACCATACGATCGCGTTTGATGAGATAGTGCGGCGAGGTTTCTTGGCGCCCACGCCACACTCTTGAAGGCGGTGCCGCCCGAGGTGGCCGCGAACGGCGGTGCAGCACGTTTGTTGTTGCCTGTTAAAAGCGTGCAGTAGACTTGACGCTATGCTAACCGCGCGGCCGAGCAGATAGCTGAAGGCGCTTACAGTGATGTTCTCCTAACAAAGAGTAACACTGACCTACAGGAAGCTCTGGGGAAGCTTCAAAATCTAAATAAGCAGACGTACAAAAGCCAAAGCAGTAATCTGCTAAATCTTATCACTAACCTTAAGCAAAGGCCTACTGCTATGTAACAATTCTTGTGCATTTACAATTTTTTAGTGTTTTTGGGAAATCTGATACTTCTTAGTTTTTTTTTCATATGTTTATGAAATGAACCTAATTTCCAGAACCTTTTTTCAATTATGTCATGTGTTCTTTTTTACTCGAGCTAGATAGTTCGCATGGTATGTAAAACGGTAGCGTAGTTCATACCTGGCAATAGTCTTAAAAAAACTCTCCAAAGGCCGTTTCAGTGTTATGTGTATTCTAAGCCAATGAAAATATGTACTTCTCTCTGCAAGTTGCTACAAGTGCCTAAGATGACACATTAAATGCCGCTAACTGCTCCAAATCAAGGTTCTTCTGCTTCAAAATCTAAATTTTGCTGCTCTGAAAACTGCTCCCAATTCAGTTTCAGCCGTCTCACCCCTGCGGTGGTTGCACCACAATTCCGAGTCACCAATGTTAGAACGCGCGGCTAGGCCGAGCTAAACGAGTATAAGCAACACGTGTCCCAAGCAACAACTGAACTTTTATTCACTCCGAAGCTCCCGAAGAAAAGTCACATGGTTTGTCGTGCATGCGCTCTTGGCATTGCGCACGGAAGCGCCATTTCGCGGTGCTACACTTCCATACATGTCCCTGTAATGGATCTAAAGCCCCTCCTAAGGAAAACACTTAGGGCTTACTGGCAGCACTTATGGGACAGTGAAACACTGAATAAACTGGATGTTATCAAGCCGAGCCTTGAAAATTGGTCACCAGTACCAAAGTCACGCTGCACACAAGTAGCACTTATCAGGCTAAGAATAGGGCACACACACACAGCACAAATGCATACCTTCTGTCCAGTGGTGATCCATCTATGTGTGAGAGAGGTGGAGAACCACTTACTGTGCTTCACATCAGATCAGAATATGCTGGCTCCTTTAAGGAGCCACACTTTTCCAAGTAACCATCGAATGGCTTCGTTAAAGTAGTTGATTGCCTCACGAAGTGACCACCACAAAATCTTTTAGAATCCGTCAAGTACGAGAGTAGTTGGAGATTTTTTGCACACTGTAATTGCTTTCTCTCTTCTCTCGTCCTGATGAGCACTCTGAACGCTAAGCAGGGAGGGATGGCACGAGGGAAAGAAGTTACGGCACGCCTGTGTCATGACCTTGAGCATGTCTTTTTTTTTTTTCTTGGAACGCAGCTTACTTTGAGTGAGCACGGGCACAAGCTGGCCTCTCGCGGCAGCCACGGTAACTATGCAGCTGACGATGCTCAAATCGGCCATGAATTTGGGTATATGGCACGGTCATTTTAGTATATGACGTCTTTTATGGAAAGAAGAGGGAACAATTTCTAGCTGACATTGAGAATTAATTGTAAATTACAGGCCGCGGGCTGAGCTGTAATGTTTGGCTCGCGAGTTCTTAGGAGCCACGACTACCGATTGGCAGCGTTTTCTGACCATGCTCAAAAAGTGCCGCAGGGCCCCTTTAAGATAAGGAGGCCATATTGCTTTTTTAGCGCAAAAAACGACACCACAAGAAAGAAGACGGAACACAGCGCTACTCTCAACTGACATGGTTTATTGCGTCACTCCACTCTTTCTAGCAGCCAGATACCGGTAGGACATGCGCCGTGCACCCTATGCACACAACCACTACACCTTGGACACCTGAGCGCAATCATGAAAGCGCATCCAGAAAGCAAAATTCAGCAGAAAACAAGGTAATGGAAGGCACACTAATGCACTGCGACCCCAATGATTGAATGAAAAAAGCTTCCGATAATTCTGGGGCGGTGGTGTCACGACTCTTCTTTAAGATAGTGGTTAGTCTAAACAAGGCTTGACAATTGCATTTTTTGCAGTGTTGAGCTAAATGTGAGCCTGTACCAGTCGGCAGGGATCGCTCATGTTCTTTAAGGCGCTCATTCACACAGCGGCCTGACTGACCTACATACACTTTGCCACAAGAGAGTGGAATCTTGTAGACCACCCCTACACTGCACTCGACAAACTTCTGGTGTCTCTTTTCACATTGCGGCTTTTGTTTTCTTTACAAACATGCGCCTGCACAACATAGACAGTTTCCGGGGGGCAGAAAATACAACCGGGATTTGGTACCTAGTGGCCACATTCTTAAGATTGTGAGCCACTTTATGGCAATACGGCACTACTACTGGCTTCTTCTCTGTGTCGTTTCTACACCTCTGGCGCTTGCCTTTCAGCTTCTGAAGCAAAACTTCAGAGACCGACGTCACAACCACACTTGGGTAACGTGCATCCTGCAACCTTTTTAACTGCGCGTTAAAGCTCTCATTAGCTGTGTGATGGCACGTTTCACAACCTTAGAGTGCGCAGACTCGTATGGCAGAAGACCCTTACGTGCACGCGGTGAGTACATCCAGCAGGCGTGACCTGCTTGTAAGGAACGTTGTAGATCCAGAAACTGCAGTTTACCATGGTAAACTGCAGTTTACCAGAAACTGCAGTTTAATGGTAAACTGCAGTTTACCATGGTAAATGCGCAGTTAAAAAGGTTGCAGGATGCGCGTTACCCAAGTGTGGTTGTGACGTCGGTCTCTGAAGTTTTGCTTCAGAAGCTGAAAGGCAAGCGCCAGAGGTGTAGAAACGACACAGAGAAGAAGCCAGTAGTAGTGCCGTATTGCCATAAAGTGGCTCACAATCTTAAGAATGTGGCCACTAGGTACCAAATCCCGGTTGTATTTTCTGCCCCCCGGAAACTGTCTATGTTGTGCAGGCGCATGTTTGTAAAGAAAACAAAAAGCCGCAATGTGAAAAGAGACACCAGAAGTTTGTCGAGTGCAGTGTAGGGGTGGTCTACAAGATTCCACTCTCTTGTGGCAAAGTGTATGTAGGTCAGTCAGGCCGCTGTGTGAATGAGCGCCTTAAAGAACATGAGCGATCCCTGCCGACTGGTACAGGCTCACATTTAGCTCAACACTGCAAAAAATGCAATTGTCAAGCCTTGTTTAGACTAACCACTATCTTAAAGAAGAGTCGTGACACCACCGCCCGAGAATTATCGGAAGCTTTTTTCATTCAATCATTGGGGTCGCAGTGCATTAGTGTGCCTTCCATTACCTTGTTTTCTGCTGAATTTTGCTTTTTGGATGCGCTTTCATGATTGCGCTCAGGTGTCCAAGGTGCAGTGGTTGTGCGCATAGGGTGCACGGCACATGTCCTACCGGTATCTGGCTGCTAGAAAGAGTGGAGTGACGCAATAAATCATGTCAGTTGAGAGTAGCACTGTGTTCCGTCTGCTTTCTTGTGGTGTCGGTTTTTGCACTAAAAAAGCAATATGGATTCTCATCAACTAGCCCGCCAACGCATTTTGTTGAGATAAGGAGGCATGAAGGGCTCCTCACGTAAGATAAGGAAATGGTCCGAGTTAAGGAGCATTTCAGAATACGGCCCTTTTTATGTTAAATCTTTGAGGGAAGCCACAAATTTAAAATGAGGTAGAGTTTTTCATCTATGTTTGTCCACTGCCTTGATATATCAAAGCTCTTGTCATGGTTAACAGCATCATAGTTGCTAGATAAGTCTACAACACTCTGAACACTGCCATCACTACCGATGCTTTCATGCAGACATGCATCTTCAAAGCTTGACGACCCAATCAAAAGTGGCGCAAGGCTAAAGGCACGGCAGAGCTGATCGGTTCCTAGGCTGGTCCTGGCCATACAAAGTGATGCTAAAGTAATGCCAAGTGATGCTAAGTTACAAGAAATAATTTCAAGTGATGTCAAGTTCTAGTTGAGGCCAGCAGTCTCTCTTGGCAGTGCACCGCGATTCCGGGTAAGCGGCTTCCTCATCGGCAGTGCGAACCTTCTTCAGCGTCCCCATGTCTGTGTCTGGTGCATCGCCGCCATGCGGCAGCTGTCTAAGAAGTGCATGCGCAGTTGGCCGTGGCGTCACATCTGGCTCAACCAAGCAGTTGCATGCAGTATCCAGGCAGGTGTGTGTAGGCTAGCGAAGCAGGTGCACAGCAGTGCAACCGGTTGCTAAGCAATGTGCAGTGACGTCAATGGTGAGGAGTTTTTTGTCCACATTGGACAGGCTTAAAGAGCTCCGCTGTTAAACAAGGCTCTGCTTTTGTGACTGGTGCAGCAGCAGCACCCTACATGAGGCCGGCATTTTCTGAGACCGCTGCTCAAAGAATGGAGTCTGTAGGCATCCTAGCGTGCAGAGAGGAAACTCTCCAGAACGTTAAAGTGGATTGCACAAGCCCAGCTCATTCTTGGCACATAAAAAGAGACATTTTCATCCAAGGCACTTTTACAGCATTTGGGTTTTCACAGAATGATTTATGAGCCTAAACTTGTTTCTCTTTAGTGCTACAGTAAAACCTCGATAATTTGAAGGCCGCCGGACCGCGAAAATTCTTCGAATTATGCGGATTTTCGAATTAACCAAACTGAAGAAAAAAAGCAAGAAAAACGCACCACAAAATGAAATCAGATCTTCCATGTGACAAAAAAAAATCACTTGAAATAATCAGTGATGCTGGATTGCTTAGTGCGGTAGTTGGCTGCCCCAAATGCCATGTTCTCAAGCCTGCTCACAACACTTAGCATTTCACTATCACCACCGCTGCACTCGACAAAGCTGCGGAAGGTGTTCACGGCATTGACAACAGCCGCTAAAGCGGGCGCGCGGGCGGGTTCGTTATCGTCACCCTCGTCACCATCGTTGCCGTCATCGCCGACTACTCCACTGTCGACGATTTCTTCATGCACATCAGCGTACGATGTTTGTACACCTGCCTCAACATTTGTATACTCTGCGAAGCCTAGTCCGTCGCCGTCGTCTTCGCTGAAGTCTGTGATCCGGGCACACATCGAGTCTCCCTCATCGTCTAGACAGGAGGAGCTGCACACGTCATCCTGATCTTCGCCACCTTCTTTCGGAACCCGGCATGCTCAAAGCAGCGCCTGATGACCTTTGGCTCCAACTCCTTCCACGCAAAGGCAATCAAACATATCGCACCGAGGAGGTCTACGTTGTACTGCTTTCCACTGTCGTAGCAGAGCAAAACTCGCTTCAACGGGTGGTGGCGATAAATCTTCCTCGTTTGCAGAATCACCCCTTGGTCCATCGGCTGCGATATGGCTGTTGTATTTGCAGGGAGGAAGATGATCTTGACAGCTTCCAGGTTCCCGATGACACCGTGGGCCGGGCAGTTGTCGATTACAAAGAGCACTTTCCGCCCTTTGGCAGCAAACTTCCGGTCGAGAAGCCGCACGTACTCCTCGAATATTGCCGCCGTCATCCAGGCCTTCTTGTTATGCCTCTGTATGACGATATCTTTTGCGGGAAGGCGCACATTCTTGAAGCATCTAGGCTTACCCACCCGGCCGATGACGAGCAATGGGAGCTTGTTGTTTCCCGACATGTACGCGCCGAACAAAATAGAAATCCTTTCCTTGGGCTGCTTTCTCCCCGAGACAGTGGTATCCTTTGCAGCGAATGTTTTTGAAGGAAGCATCTTATAAAATAAAGCTGCCCCATCCAAGTTGTAGACATCGTCCTCTGCAAACTCCTGAAGTAGCGGTGCTAAAGTGCGTTTCCGCCAGTAGTCAACGACGTTTGAGTCCGTGCTATCGCTTTCCCCACACACTGCTAAGTATGTAAGGTTGTTCCGCTCCTTAAACCGAGAGAACCAACCGTTGCTGCACTTGAAGCCTTCGTGGCCAAGGCGCAGGGCCAGCTCGTCAGCCTTCTCACGAAGAATGGTGCCGTTCACGGGGAGGTGAGCGGCGTTTGCGTGCTGGAGCCACTTCATTAAAGCGGCTTCAACGTCCGGGTACGTTGGAAAACGAATCCTGGATCGTTTCGATGAATGCGTCTTCCCGTAAGCCTCGAACACTTCCTTATTTTTCAAAATGGTCGACAAAGGCATCTTGTACTTCTCTGCAAGTTGCGTGTTCGTGCACGTCGACTTCGCTGCCTCCTCGATTAAGGACACCTTCTCCCGAAGCGTCAGCGTCTTGTACTTCGGCATTGTGAGTCGCGCAAGCAGCCGTGATTTCGCACGCGGTTGATTCAGGCACTGGTGACGAAGCGAACACGACGAATGCAAGACTGACAAGACGGCGAACGGGCGAACCACGCGAAAAATGCATGGAGGAACCATGGGAAAATGCAACGTGGCCCACGTGAAAAACACGAAACGGAAAACGCACTTAACCAGTTGGTTTCCGGTACTGACAGGAAACGACGTCATAGTCAAACTCAGAACACGAAATAACACAAAAAACGAATGCATTCTGGCTGGCTGGCTGGCTCTGGCTGCCGTCGGATCGCCAGAAAGTCGGTGGAAAAACTGAACGTGCCCGTGTCACTCAACCAACAACATGACCTCCGAGATATGCGTTGCCGGGAGGCTGTCCCCGTACGTTGCTGCTGGCGGGAAATTAGGAATTATCCGGATGGAGCCCCGCGGGCTATTCAAATAATCCGGTAGAATTTGCATTGAAAATCCCGGGACCGCTCAGATTCTTCGAATTAACCGAAATTTCGATTTAACCGAGATCGAATTATCGAGGTTTTGCTGTACTTTAAAAGTAATAAGTACTAAACAGTGACTTGCTTGGAACGAATTGGCCGGCCACATGTCAGCATGCACAGGCATGCTTGTGTACATAGAGTGTTGCATTCAGCTCTGCAGAATTGGTAAGGGAAGTGTTTTCTCTTTGTTCACAAGGCAGTGTAACTGAGCGTCAATTAATGTACATGTGCTTTCTTTGCAGGCCATGCGGTTCCCACCAAAGTCTTACAACAAGGACCTTGAATCGGCTGAGGTAAGCTTCTGAAAAATACAACACAAGTCACTAAAAATGATACGTGTGGCAACAGTGCTAGGACAGCTACTTATTTAATATACTCTCAGTGCCTGATGACTTAAAATCCTGAGAGGTAGCCTACCTTTAATTGAGTGAAAAATATGAGGTGGTTTAACATTCGGTGTTGAGTAAGAAAACAAAAAGGTGAAAATGTATAGCGGGAAAACAAAGAACACTCATTTGGTTACTTCGAATTCATTTGTCGTTGAAACAGTCAAACGAACAGTTGCTCTCATTGTGAAGCAAAAGGTCGAGAACCTCCTCACACCGTTTACTCTGTCCTTTCCCTCCTGTGTTCGTTCAATTGAATGCGCAACGATTCCCACCACATCCTCACACCACACAGTGTTTTCATGGGGTTGGCAGGGCACCAAAACAAGCCGCTCAGGAAGCTTGTCCGTCGTCTGATCCATAGATAAAAAATACAGCGCCACTTGAAGGAGCGACAACTTTCTGGCTGTGGCCGCCCAAGCCACAAAGTGGATGATGTTTTGTCGGTCTTTGAATGGTTTCGTCCAACTCATCCCAGCTAGCTGCACTATCAATGTAATGAAGAAAAAAGACAATTCAGTTTCAGTTTATTATTCATAACAAAATAGAGCACGGTGCATCGTATTCATACAGTTGGGACCCCAGAACTCAATTTGAGTTGAAGAAGGGGTCCCTGTGACAGATAGTGTTATTCACATCTGTGTGAAAAGATCTTATAGATAGATGTTTACAAAACAAAATGTTATACAATGTGTAAACGGCAACTAAACTATACAAAATGTAAAAGAAAAGATTGCAAAAAAGAGAGAACAGGCAGAACGGTACACAATATGTAAAAAAACACTAAGCTTTTGTGAATTTAAGATGTTTACAGGAGTGTGTTATTTACTCGCCTATGCAACATCATTATTTATCATTTATTATCCCTTAAGGGCCCTGGGTTGGGCATTACATAAGGGGGGGGGAGTATCGAAATATGCATAGAAGGTCACATTTACAAAGGAAAAAGGCATGTTAGCTCTGTGCACTGCTGTGAAACCGAAAATAAAAACAAAAATGACACATGCTACGCGTTTCCGCATGCGTTTGCAAAGTATTTGCATTGTGGTTTGACATGCACAAAAGAGAGAAAGAAAAAGAAGACTAAGAACAAACAAACAAAACAAACATCATAGTACATGTTTACAAAATGATAGATGGACTGGTTTTGTAAGCAGAATCTACAATAAGGAGTGGTTTCGTTATACATTGTTACGGAGTCGAGGACAGTGATGTTATACAGTCGAACTCCGCTACAACGAACTCCGCTTCAACGAAATTTCCGGTACAACGAAAAATTCTCGGTTCCCCGTCAACAGTCCATAGGAGTCAATGCATAAATATGCTCGCCACAACGAACATTTTTTCTGCTGCCGTTCCGCTTCAACGAAATTTACCATGCCATTCTGGGCTCAAAAATTTAATTTACTGTGCAAAAAACACAATCTCGGACATTTTGATGCATTTTAGAACATAAAATACGAATTCAAAGTCTAAATCGCGTGTTGGCCCTCCAGAAACCGCCGCTGTTGATTGAGTGTGGGGGCCGCCATTCCTTGATGGCGACGGCGATCGGACTGCCCTGCTTTCGCAACTGGTTTGAGTTGCTTCTTAGTCGCAGACAATCCGAAGCCAAAGCTCAGTGCAATCGGAACGATTCCTTTCCCGATGCTTTTCCAATGCTTTTCATGCTTTTCGCGCTTCGCTAGTGGTCAAAGCGACGGTACGTACGCGTTATCAATGCGAGCAGCCCTGGAGTGCAGCGCGGAACGATGCCTTTTCCAATGCCTATGTTTTTCGTGCTTTTCGCGCTTGGCCAGTGCGACCGGTGGTCGGAGCAACAATTCGTCCACGTTATCAACGGGATCAGCCAGCCACGAGTGGTGGATAAGAATAGCATAGAATAAGGCGTAAGTCATCGCTCCGCGATAGCACGCCTGCATCTCGCCGTTGTCGGCGAATAGCTTGTGTTAGCGTATTAGTGCAACTGTGCAGTTTGTGTTGCGCGCCCCGTGCCTCTGTTTGGTTCGTTCGCGGAAGCCGCGAACGTTGTTTCTGCGTGCTTTTCAACGTGGCGTCGCTATGCATATACGAGAATCGCGTCGTGACGCTGCTGGGGACGCAAAGGAAGCAGCAGACACTTTTTTGAATTTTGGAAATAAAGGTTTCTTGTTCTACTAGCTCAGGTCAGCCATATTTTTTTCGATTTCACTACAACGAAATGTTCGCTCAACGAACATTTTCCGAGCACCGTCAATTTCGTTGTAGCGGGGTTTGACTGTATAACTTAGAGCCACAATATTTACGAAAGAATAAAGAATAAAAAGGTACAGTACAAAATATTAATGTACACTTGTAAAAAGCAGCAGCTTCAAAGTAAGCTTCCACTTTCTTGTGTTAGTCGGTGAGTACAGGTGTCTGCTGTCGGTCAAATTCATTTTGCTAAGTGAGCTGATTACTAACTGTCTGGATTTCGAATTGTCACGTTGATGTACTATTGATTCGAGAAGCGAGTTTCATTCTTCTATGGCCAAAGGCAAGAAAGATTACTAAATGCGGTTGTAGCGCCAGTTATACGCTGCACACTCATGGAATTGAAAAGTTGACGTGATGTTCGCACAGGCGCTATTAAAGTGGAGGTTCGAAGATCAGGGCGATTATGATACAGGTTGTGAAACAGTGTCAGACGCAGTGTCTTTCTTCGTTGTGCTAAGACCGATGGATGATTTGATGTCACTAATGCTGACCCAACTATTATACTCAGAACTGATGAAGCGAGCGGCCCTATTGTGGACGCTTCTAACAATTCAATTAAGTAGTTTTGATGTGGACTCCATATAGCGCAGGCATATTCGAGTTTAGGTCTGACGTATACCTCATAGGCAAGTTTTCGGATGTTACTCGGAGATAAAGAAACGGAGCGTTTAATGAAGCCAAGTGTTTTCGATGTTTGTGCCACTAATTTCGCGATATCTTCGGACCAGTTGAGCTTGTCAGTGATAAGGACACCTAGATAACGGTACGAATTTACGCATGAAAGAGCCGTGGAGTTTAAAGTGTATGAATAATCTAGGGTGGAATGCTTTCGTGACACTTGCACGCTCTTGCATTTTGATACATTTAGCTTCATCAGCCAGTGGGTGCACCAAGTTTCTATTACATCAAGGTCTCTTTGCAGAAGTTGCTGGTCAGTGGTAGAAGTTATGCGACGATAAAGAACCCAGTCGTCCGCAAACAGGCGAATTGTGGACGCAATACCACTAGGAAGGTCATTAATGAAGACTAAAAATAAAAGTGGTCCGAGGACAGAGCCTTGAGGTATGCCTGGAATAACTTGAGAAATATTGGAGCGGTGGTTGCCAATAACAGTAAACTGAGTGCGGTCTGAAAGGAACGAAGAAATCCAGGACAGTACTAAGGGATCTATAGATAGGGAGGAAAGTTTAGCCATCAGACGTTGATGTGGGACCCGGTCAAAGGCTTTAGAAAAATCTGAGTAGATAATATCAGTCTGCAATAAAGAATCTAAATTTAAGTTAAGGTCAGTCGTGAACTCATAAAGCTTGGTATCGCAAGAAAATCCAGAGCGGAATCCATGTTGCTTGGAAAAAAAGAAACAATTTTTGTCCAGGTGAGAAGCGACTTGTGAGTTAATGATATGTTCTAGCATTTTACAAACAATACACGTTAATGAGATTGGTCTATAGTTCAAAAGATCGGAACGATCGCCTGCTTTGAAAACTGGAGTGACCTTGCTTATTTTCCAATCATCTGGAATTGAAGAAGTGCACACTGACTGACTGAAAATTGTTTTCTAATATCTGGCATGAAATGTCCCTAGTACCTTTTAGGATCTTTGTAGTTATGTTGTCAGGTCCCGGAGCACTGGAGGTTTCAAGCTGTTGATACTTTAGCTGTGCCTTCAGCTGACATGAAATTGGAGGCATCTGGCTAAAATTAAGGCTGGGAAAGTGCGGTATATTGCGTACAGGCTCGCGAGTAAATACGGAGATAAAGAAGTCATTCATAACATCAGCACAACGATCAGGAGGAATGTTTGTGCCCTCTTGGTCATGCAAACTTATATTTTGTCAAGAGTTATGGTTCGGTAACAGAACCTTCCAGAATTTTTTCGGGCTATTTCGAATTATATTTTGCAGGTCTGTATGGAAGAATTTCTTTTTTGAGCACTTTAAAAGATTCGTATAAGCATGGAGACATTCAGAGTACTTGTCCCATTTGGATTGACAGTCTGAATTTTTGGCGACCCGGAAAAGACGTTTTTTCCTATTTAGTAGCCGTCGTAGGGCATTTGAAAACCAGTGCTTATCAGCATCACCACGAATACAGATAAGTGGTACATATGACTCCATAAGCGACAGTATTTTTTCCTTGTAAAGCAGCCAGTTAGTGTTAACTGTTCAAGTATGGGCACTTATTCTGAATTGATGAAGAAACTCTTGCAGAGCCTGGTTGATTTTCTCATAGTCGGCTTTGTTGTAGTCGCGATATATTTTAATGATGGCCTACGGGTAGGAATTGAGACGGCCATAATAAAGAAAAGCAAGTTATGATCGCAAAGGCCACTGGTGCACGATAAAGACTGACACAACTCTGGTTCCGACACAAATACAAGATCTTGAATGCTGCTATACCGCGCGTTGGAGTTTTAACACACTGAATCAAATTGAAGGTAAGGATTAGATCAAGAAATCTTTTTGACTGACGAGAGCATGCTGACAGCTCCTCCCAATCGATGTCAGGGCAATTCAAATCTCCACAAAGCACAAACTTGGCACGGCGATATCGGGACTGTAGATGTAAAAGGACGGAATACAACTCATCAACAACAGAACAATCGGAATCTGGCGGGCGGTAGCAGGCGACAAGTATGGCTTTGCCGAAAGGAAGGGACGGTTTAATGCACACTAGTTCAAGGCTACAATTCATGGGTACTAAATGTGAGACTACTACAGTGAAACCTCGTTAATACGTACCTGCCGGGAACGCGGCATAACTACGCACTAAACGGTAGTACGCATTAAATACCAAGTACAAATTTGCATCTCCTAGCGTAAGCCATCGCCGCCAGCAAATAAATAGAGTGCCACAGCAAATATTGCCTAAAGTACCCACCGCAAAGCCTTTTCTTTCTTTTTGCCAATGTGGAGAAAAGATCCTGGCACACTCGCACGACCGCCCGATAACGCGTAGTGGCGACGCCGAAGAGCATTTCGAAACTATTGCAGGGTCCCTGATACGCGGTCAACGCAGTGACCGACATAGCGACAGAACGGACAGTGTGATTTCCGCGGTATATGTGTGTGCGTCTAACCGCGATCTGCCACTAAACGAAAACTGACGCAGTTCCAGTGAAACGCGGTACGGCCGCGTGGAGCCGATCGTCTCCCGGCTAGTTGCGTGCAGCGCGTCGCCTACTCGGCTCACGCCGTCACTACCGGGCCGCTTGCTGTGCCGCACGCGCGCATTTATCGTGGGAATGCTGTTCATACCCACTTCGCTCCAGATCGTGCACAGATGCGGCGAGTAGCTTGTTCGGTTAATGCAGCGATGACGAGCTTCATGCAAGCGATGCGCACTCCGCGATTCTCTAGCGGCCCTGGCAGCGGACGGAGGCGCGTTGGGTGGTCGCCTAATAAAAGCGTGCAGTACGGTTACAACCGCGCTACGCTTGCTGTATCGTACACGTGCGTTTAGTGTGATAGCGTCAATGCAGCGAGGTTTCTCGGCGCCCGCGACCCGCAACGCTAACTACGCAACAGCGATCTGCTTTCGCTTTAAGCGGTGCGCGCCTGATGACGGCTTAGTAGCGTTTGCTGTCGGGCTAGTTCGTACATGGCTGAAGTTCTTCGACCCCTGCCCGAGCATTTGTGCCATTAATTCAACTTCAGCCTTGAAGACGGCCGCGCACAACGAAGCGGCAGCGATCGGCGGCCCAGCGCGTTCAGGTTGTCGCCTAATAAAAGCGTGCAGTAGGCTTAAAAGTAGCGCTGCGCCGCACACGTGCCCGAGCAGATAGCTGAAGATACTTATTGTGATAAGGTTGTCGGCGATAAGTCATGTCGGCGCGTTCGTCGGTGGCCGCCACCTCGCCTTCGTTCTTTCCCGATGCTTAACCGCAAAGGCGTCGCCGCAATCGCGCGGAAGTCGGAATCGGGGATCGACTGATCTGCGCACTTCTCAAAAAGGACGAAGAGCGGCACATTCTGGCGTTGGGAAGTTGAGCGGCACAGTAAAATTTTATGGCACAAAAAGTTATCGCGGTACGCAGGGTACGCACTAACCGGTAGGCATAGGGCGAACCACTACGGCTTAAGCGGTCAGCGAATGCATTGGGCTCTACGGGACTCTGTCGGGGATTTGTCGCAACTACGTTTTAACCGTTAGTACGTTTAAAGCGGGTACGTATTAACGAGGTTTGACTGTATTGCTTTAACGAGAACAAGGACACCGCCGCCTCTTCGGCCATCTCTGTTAAATCTATAGACACTAAACAGTCTTACTGTTCTCGATGAGTTCGTTGTCATGAATATCTGCGGTAAGCCATGATTCAGTGAAGATCGAAATGTCGGAGCAGTTATCTTCAAGGATAGCTTCTATAGCATCCTTTTTTGGTAAGTAGCTGCGAATGTTTGTTAGCCATAATATGATAAGATGGTGTACTAGGTGAACTTGGCAGAGGCTGAGCAGGTTTATGGTGAGGCCTGGAAGCGGGCGGTGATCGCTATGAAGATAATTCGATTACGGAATCTGTAGCGGCATTATATGTGTATTGCTTCTTGTCGATCAGTAGCTTGTCGTAACGCATTTTCAATGCGGCGTCCCTTTCTTTAGCAAAAGAGTACAGTTTTTTTCCGGCCAATCGTACATGAGCTGAATAATCCTCTCGAATCCAAAATTGTTGTTTCCTTCAGCTTCAGGCTTGCTGCAAGGATCTTCGACTTGACTTTAAAATGCGCCAGTTTAACAATTATGGGACGGTTTTTAGAATCCTGGAAGCGGCCCATGCGATGGGCACGTTCTATATCGTCAGCATGTATCGACAATCCAAGATTCTCTGAACAGAAGGAGATAACGTGCGCCTCAGATTGCTCCCAGGTTTCGCCGTTTGCATCTTTTATCCCGAAAAAGAGTAAGTTTGACCTGCGCAAGCGATTTTCTGCATCGTCGCACTTCTCCGATAGCGTTTTTAATTCGGTGGAAAGCCTGGAAATTTCGTCGTTCGAGTTAACCGATACAGTGTGTTAGTTGGCTTGATGTGCTTGTACCACTTTTTCTAAGGCATCAACGTGCATGGAAAGAGTGGTAACGTGATTTTCAATGCTGGTCTGTGCACTACGAATGCCTGAAAGCTCAGCAAGTACAGCGTTTTGTGAAAGCTCAAGTCGTGTTATCATAGCTGCAGCAATTGATTACAGAGTAGCTGTTGTATCTTTAGTGCCGGGACCTGGGTTCAGTTCAACGTCGCCTGAGAGGACAAGCAGAAGGTGAACAACATACGCAATGATACAATATAAGCAAGTCTGGCAAAACAATTTTCTGCAAGAATCAATAAATTCGAGTGGGCACGGCACCGCAAGTAAGAATGGGTCACTTGTACGGGTACAAGGGTGCGGTAAATAACTAACCTGCACAGAGACTGGTGTTGGCATGACCGTGTTTGATGTGGCGACGTGCCCCATTGCGGTTAATACGCTTTGTTCGGGTAAGCTACAGAGACGGGACTGGGGGGGGTCTCAAGCATTTCTTTTCGTGAGGCACCTCATGCGGTCATCATCTACTGAAAACCAACCGCATAACAAAATCTGTATATTTCACAATCGGAGTCAAGATTTTAGTCATTGGTATCGATATTTTTCTGGTATCTTGTCGCCAAATCCTTTTAAAAAATGACCCATATATGTGACATGGGAAATCCGTTCTTTCAAGTGGCAGCGTTAGGGGACATGTTGTTCAAACCCCCACCCCCTTCCCCCTTTCAATTCTTCACGGTCGTGGCTTTTGCTGAACTGCATTTCGTGACTGCGGCCCGCTCGCCGAGAGTTTGAGACCCCCTGATATATAGACTCAGTACGTTTGGTAAAACAGATTATTCGTAGGACTGTATTTTGGGCTACCTGGATAGGCCTCCCAAGCTCGGCCAGGGGGCGCTGCGTCGCGCGCGTTTCGCAGCCTTTCTTGCAAAAACCGGTCGCTCCTCTCCCCGCGCCTGCCTTTTGACTGCGCTGTCTCAGCACGTTCACGCACACTGCACGCGCTGTTTTCTGCTCGCCGTGGACGTGCAACTTCACGTGTCGCTTGTTCTGAAGGTTTAGAAATCCCAGAGATGGAAAAGACGTTTTTCACGGTGGGAATCTCACCAGAGGAGGGCGGTTGATCGACCACCTTTTCGGGACCGCGAGCAGGTCGTCAAGGACGATGCTGTTGTACGAGAGCTACGTGCGTGGCCGATGCTGGACGGGCACTTTTTTTACATGAATAGGGAGGTGACTGCGCGAGTTCTGTAATTATGTTACCGGTATAAAACGCACATTCGTTGCGGGCAGTCGTGTCTACTCGGAGCTATCAACAAAACATCCACCACGCTTTCGCGTGCGTTTTCTATTGATAACTTTTCGATTGCTTGGATGCCAAGTTTGTCGTGAGGCTTTAAATTTATTATGAGCTCAATGTGAAGAGCATAAATTTACGCATCTGCCCTGTTGAGTCACTGGCTGCATTGCAATCCGCAGTGTTCAGTTTCGTGGGATTTTCGCTTTTGCCGAGGTTTGCATCGAATGATAACAACGTCGGATCTCAAGTTTAATGTCACCTGTGGATTTTTTTAGAGCTCCCTTTCACAGCATACTGATACGCGCAAAAAAAAAAAATATTTCATGCCCACTTGGACAATGCATGTTTCTTCCAGAGGCGTGTTCATTTCGAATAATATCGACGCCCTGATCATGCACCGTGTTCGCTTATTCGATGTCGCTTTGGTTGTTTCGACAGCTCGCTGGTCAGCATCATACTATACAATACCCACTGGGATCGCGCAATGTTATGATTATGCCGAGATTGTGCCCGATGATAAGCGCATCTGAATTCGCGAAGCATCGAAAAATTTAATTGCCGCCCTTGGTCTTTTTTTCAGCTCGTTTCCAAAGCGGCAGCTGTATATTGCCCGCGGCTCGCGCGCGTGCAAGGCTATATATTACGCACCGAACGCATGACATTACGAGGCATGCCTGGTGGGGGAGCTTCGGATTAATTTCGGCCACCTGGGGTTCTTTAACGTGTACGTAAATCTAAGTACGCCGGTGTTACTGCATTTCACTCCCATCGAAATGCAGCTGCGTATGCGTGAATCGAACCCGCGACTACGATCTTAGCAGTCGCAACACTTAGCCTGCTAGGCAATCACGGCGTGTCGCATGCAAGTCCAATATAAACGCTCAGTGCAAACATGCAGCTTAATTCTGTTTACAGGGAGCCGCGACGGGAAATGTACCGCAATCAGCTTGAACAGTTAGTATTCACGGTACGTTATTTGAAGGAGCACTGACATCAAATTTACGCATGTCAAGATTTTTGCATCCACGAGTAGTTATCTACCCCCTAGTAGCGATTCGCGACCGAAAATGCAACTGAGGGACGAATAGCTATCTGTTTTTATTGATTTATACTCACCGGTATCTAGCACGATTCAAACGGCCGGCAAGCCCGCCATTTCTTAGCGCTGGCAGCGCTCCCTCGCGGTCAATTCCAGACCGCGCCCCAGTTTACCACTTGTCCACAGAAAGGAGTGACGTGAGGATCAGCTGCTCAGCCAATATTTTCGTCTGCTAGGCGCGCACGTTTCAGTCATGCCTTGTCACCAGCATCGCCGTCCGTCGCCGTCAAAAGTATCGACTAGTGCTGAAGGCGGCATTCTGGAACTTAGAATCACCCGCGATACGCGACGTCGCGAATCATTTTCGCTTCGAACCCTTTGCAAAACAGCGATTCAAAATGGACGCCGTTCCAAGCAGCAACGAGGAGGTGCCCGGGGGACGCACGCTTGGGCCATACTCGCTGGTGTGTCTCAATGAGCTATATCAGAGAATTTTAGCGTGCACAGCATCCCGGTATACGCAAAGGGGTCTGCAATATTCGGCGTAGCGAATGCACACCAGCGGAGAAACTAGAATACGATAGGTTTCTACAATAACAATTCTGTGCTTGCCGGGTTCTTCTTTGCACCGCCAGATGGCCCCACCTATCCGGCCTGTCACGGTTACGGCTGCAGTAACCCGGTATTACGCTAGCGCAAGGAAGTCCGCGGACGAACTAACATTCACTAATAACGCTACATACGTGTACTTGTTAGCGATGATATTTATCTATAGGCTGCTCCACTTCGATAGCTTGTGGTCGTTGGCGTGTACCGTACGTGTAATGAAAGACGCCACGCACGTTCCGCTTTTTCCGCGCCTCGACGAGCAGGTACGTATACTACGCAGCGGTTCCCCGACATGCTGGCACGTAGTCGCTCCGATTGATCGCACTCGCGCTGAGGATCACACGACAAGATCAGTCGATACGACACGATGAATCGCAGGCACGGATCGGGACAGCAAGGAGAGCCACTGGCTGGGAGCGAGAGCCGGGGAGAGCGTCGCCTGGCGTCGGCGGGCACAATAAATACACTCAGTTCGTCGACGTCATTGTTACTAGCGTATCGTCCCTTCAGGATGGTATGATCGGAATTCATAGAGCTTCGTACAATACCCTAGAGAGGAAACTGGCGCTGCGATCGTTCAACCACCATGGGAATGAGGGAAGTACAGGCCTTCGGATTGGATAGCGTTAGCTAGCGAACGGTCTACGGATCTTTTTTCTACAGTTTCAGTTTCGTTCTTCGCGAGGCGTGGGTAGTGGGTGCATTTTCAAATCATTCAAACAGCGCCTTTGTTGTTCAAAGAGGCTGAAGACCGCTAGATCTCTTGGTTTGCTGCGACGCTGCAGCTTTGCAGGTTGTATTTGACAGTTTTAGCAAAGCGTCGTGCACTCACCGCTGCGCACAGATGTAGTCGGTCCCCTGTCAGTGTAGCAACTGCATCGAGTTCACCGTTTGTTGATAAGCGCGTCTTACCAAAAACTCGTTCAAATCAGCTGCAAAACGACGGCGAAGCTAAGTAGACGCACCGTCGCGCTCCTCTGACTCGACTTCACAACAAACGAGAGATGCGTTGGAGGCAAACCACTTGAACAGACGCACCTGGCATCGCAACAGACGATGCGTTAAGTGTTTCTCACTCAATACAGTACTGTTATTTCCATAAATAGATATGCGTACTTTCGAATGAAGAACAAGCGTGTTTCTTTTCAAGTGTTGTACAAAAATAATTCATTATTTGGTGATGCCAAATCTGGAACACAATTGCAGAGCAATGCATACCCTGGTGGTTGAATTCGTCCAGGTTTCAGTTCCATCTCACGGTCACGCAAACTTTTTGCAATAAGTTTTACATACAAAAGAATGAAGCAAATTTTAATTGGAATTAAATATTCATATCGTTTTGTTTTACGCTCGGCAAACAAGCGTTGCGAATCTCAAGAACTTAATCCATCCGAAGCAAATCCGAAGCCTGTACTTCCCATCATTCCCATGGTGGTTGAAGCGCGTCTCAAGGAGCACCGCGTAGACACTAGCGCCAGATTCCCCTCTAGGTATTATTGTAAGAAACTCTATGATCGGAATTATAGTGTACTAGAATAATCTCCTAGTGACGCGTCCAGGAGGCAGGGACAATAGGCCGTTGAAGCAAACGCCAGTAGACGCCACTGGTGGCGTTGCTGCGCTTTTTTCTAGTCGCGGAGCCAGTTCGCGCCGGTTTGGGCCGGTTTCAGACGCGCTTTGCAGCTGCTTGCCTCGTGCGCGTCCCCCTGCGACGCTACGTTCAACGTCGTAGTTCTTGTGGGAAAAAAACATGGGGATGACTTTTTTTTTTCTCCGGGACGCTTACATGTGGATGCTTCCATGTAGTACGTCTCATTGCACGCCGTAAAATGAGTAAGGAAACGCCGGAATAATAATCTTGTTTAGCTGCGTTTCTGTACCGAGAATAAGTCACGAAAAGTTTGCCACCATCAATATGCGTCCGTCGAGGGCCGTTATTTCATCGTACGCCTTCTGGCATAGCACTTTTGTGTACATAGTTTGCGATGAGCATGCGATTTAAATGTTGTGCTAGGTATTGCGCAATAGAAGCAAAACATGCAGAGTTACTCATATGATGGGTTTGTGCATATGGATGATAAAAAAAATGCGAATAGATACTGCTGCAGGCGATGTCCCGAACTGCAATGAATCCGCCGGTCTGCGGCATTTACGCTAGCAGACGACGACTAGAAAAAGGCGCAGTGGCGGCGCCTGGTGGCGTCTACACAAACAGGCACGCGCGCTCCTTCTCAGACGCGTCACTAGGAAATTATTCTAGTACACTATAATCGGAATGTATCACACCTGTTACGGTCAACGTTAATAGAACTTTTTCAGTTCCGTAACTCCTCCGCCGAAGGCGGCCGCCACTTTTACCCAGGCAGTGAGAGGGCGCCACAGTCGTGAATAGCGCTGTCGCGCGCGCGGGCACACGTGTTCTTTCCCGTAGTTGCTTCGGCCGCGTGCGGGGCTGACATGGAATGTTTTTCCTGGGTGTGTTGGCTGTGCATGCGCGAGGTTACTCTCGACGACTTCGGTGAATTCAGACAACCGAGATTCCTTGCCACGGGAAGTCAAGCAGTTTTCAAGCTTTGCGATGCCAACTTGTTTCGTGCCCGGCTGTGCCAGCGGGTAGAAAAAGCGGCACTTTTTTGCGCCGCCGCCCGATCCGCAGCATCTTGAAAGCTGGGTGCGAGCTATTTCTCACGCGATAAACCGCGGAGAAAAACATGCAAGATCATATACCAAAGCGACCAAGTTTAGCCACTGGTACCTTGCTTAGTGCATTTGAGAGCATCTGTGCAAAAAAAAAGCTTCGTGAAGTCCTCGTCCAGAAACATGCGATGAAAGAGAAAGTATGCAAACAGCTTATGTCCATGCCTCCGTGACCTCTTAAGTGCTTCTGACGACGTGGTACTGTGCACCATTACCAGAAGCAACGGCCTTTTTGGTACCTGGCAGGCTCGTGGCTTTAAATTGAAAGAAGAACAACAAGCGTTGCGAGGTCTGCAAATACGATGCCCTTGGTAGGCGGGATTCCCTGCCGCTTGAGTCCATGCTGGTCACTGTGCGCGAATGTGTCAGGGTAGCCTTTCAGAGAGAAACTGCTTGCACGTAAGCACGTACGGTAGAGCGTGCCATCAAGCATGCTAGCAAGGGCACATTTTTGGTGACCTGTGTTTGGGGTGTGCTGAATGCTCTTATAACGAGAGGCACAAACACTGTTGGCTTCACTTTTATTTACTCCCATGCACTTCTGTGCGCAAGCCAAATGCTTGGAAAATAGCAAGGACCATTAGGGCATTGAGAGAGCGCAAGAAAGAAGCTTTTTAACAAAGGA
>NC_051180.1:200562070-200671648 GCF_013339695.2 Rhipicephalus sanguineus
GGTACAAGACATAGAAAATTTTGTATTTACAATATAGAAAATTGAATGGACATATTACATCACAAGACATGAAAAGATACACAGCAAGCACACTAGCGTAATGACAAGATATATATACATATTATATATACGCAACAGAAGCACAATGCAGAAATATATTTTATACAGGAATAAAACGTGGAAATGTGATAGAGTGAGAACTATACTAGTACACCTGTATGATAGAATGAATTCTGTTGCAAGCCCTAGTAAGAGGGAAAACTATGCGGAAAAAAATAAAGTCAGTTGTTTCTAAAAGGTTCACGTATGTTACAATGGTGTCGAGTAGCCCATTCCAAATTTTTATTCCCCTAGGCAAGGCAGAGTTACTGAATGCGTGCGTTCGGCCTGACAGACATTGAATGCACATGCTGTTATTTACACGGCTCGATGAGCGATGTGGTCTTACAAAAGGCCATGTGGGTTGACGGTTTGCAGTATATTGTTTGTGTAGTAAGCAGATTAGAGCAATATCTCTACGAGTCTGAAGGAGTGGAAGTGAAAGAGAGTGCTTAATTTTGTTATGCTAGATAGTCTGTTGTAGTACAGGGCAATGAAGCGAGCTGCGCGATTCTGAATAGCTTCAATAGATTTGATTAGATAATCTTGATGGGGAGACCAGATGGCTGATGCATATTCAAGCTGAGGGTACGAAGGCTTGATAGGCGAGCTTTGCCGGTTGTCGAAGGTGTGTTGTAAAGATTACGTTTTAGGTAGCCTAATGTTTGCGATGCTTTAGCAGTTATTTATCCATGTGCGTGGACCACGATAGGTTGTGTGAAATGAATACCAAGGTATTGTAGCAAGTCGTAGTTAAGAGAGCGTCATTGTTAGAGAATACGTAAACATGGAAATAGAGTGCTTGCGTCCAAAAGTCGTGATTTTGCATTTGTTAGTGTTTAGACTAATAAGCCATTGATCACACCAGTGCGTTATACGGTCTAGGTCACGTTGAAGTGCGCTATGGTCACTGACTGTGTGAATTTTTTTATAGAGCACAGAGTCGTCGGCAAACAATCTGATTTGCGATGTTATCTCGGATGGCAAGTCGTTAATGAATATGAGAAATAACAGAGGGCCCAAGACGCCCCCTGAGGTACGCCGGATGAAACGTCAGTAATTGAAGATGAGGTGCCGTCCATGACTCTGAACTGTTTACGAAATGACAAGAAGTTAAGGAGCCAGGAGGCTGTTAAGGAGTCTATGTTTAGTGATGAAAGCTTTTCTATGAGGCGACAATGGGCGACACGATCAAATGCTTTTGAAAAATCTATGAATATGCAGTCGGTCTGAAAATTATCATCAGCGTATCGGAATAGGTCGTTAGCAAATTCTAAAAGTTGCGTTTCGCATGAGAACCGCTTTCTAAACCCATGCTGGTTTTCGAAAAAGAAATTATTTGATTCCAAATGACTGGCTACGTTGGAGACAGTGATGTGTTCAAGTAGTTTACCGGGACGCTGGTTAGTGATATCGGTCGATAGTTACATACCTTGTTTTTATCTCCTGATTTGTGAACTGGTATGACTTTGCCAATTTCCAATCGTATGGAATTTCACCTGTGGTTAAAGACTGCGGGAAATGTGAGCGAGAATTATACTTGACGGGATTACCATCAGTTTAAGAATTTTGGGAGTTAATGCCGTCAGCACCAGATGAGGTGGATATTTTTAATTTGTTGATTAATGTCGCTATTCCCTCAGATGTAACATTTATAGGGTCATGTACTCGTAGCTAACTTGTGGGGAGGAGGCATGTTGAAGTAGTTTCCTTTGTGAATACAGATGTAAAATAGTCATTGAAGACAGTTGCAAAGTCTTTGTGTGGAATTGCACTACCATCTCGTCGGCAAGTGAGATGTGACATGACTTTTTCGAAGGTGAAATTGTTTTCCAGAACTTGGCAGGATTATTGTAGTTTTTTAGTTTTCTGCAGCGCTCATATACTCTTTTTCAGAGGCTTTGTGTCGTGCATTGACCACTTGTAAACTGAGTTCTTGGCTAATTTATACAGACGTAGCTTTTTATTTGAGTGGCGAGAGTGACTTGGTGGTGCCATGGTTTTGATGTTAACGCGGATAGAAATGCGCGGTACGTGGTCAAGCATGAGTTGGTGTACTTTATCTTGAATAGTGCCCAGTTTTCATGAACTGATCTCAATGACAGGAAGGAAGGAGGAATTCGTCACAGAAATGTTGCATGCCTCTGTTAACAGCGTCAACGTCACTTTCTTGTAATAAGTATTAGTTTAGGCGTAGAATTACGTGAGAAATGTGGATTCTCAATTGCTTGCATGAAGGAGGCCATGATCACTGAAAACCATCTTCACAAGAAATAGGACCAACTCTTTCTGTGGGTTAGACGTTAGAATGAGATCCAGAATGTTGTTTCGCGGGTAGGTTGGTTAACAAGTTGGAGAAAGAAAAGTCGCGATTGGAGTTGAAGGAAACATTAGGAGAACCTGTTTCGGAAGTCAAGTTAGGCCAGTCTGTCGAGGAAAATTGAAAATCCCCAAACAACAATGTGTCTGATTTTGGGTATTTCGTTCTTAATGGCAGTTATGTTGTCATGTAGTCCTTGAGTAAAATCTGTGGGGGAGAATCGGGCGGGCGGTAACAGACGCCGAAAAAATAGTGCTGGATGAGCGCGATGTGATTGCAACCAATAGAATCTAGAAAGCGGGCGAAACAATTGACCAGACGAGGAGAAGAACGTAAAACAAGCGTGGAACCAGCGCCTTTACGTGTCGTTCTCCTCGTCTGGTTGTTTTCGCCGCGCCGACACTACGATTTGAACCAACTAGCCCCAAAGTACATTGGCAATAGAATCTAAGCGGGCTACAATTGTCGACTAGGAAATAGGACGTCCTTACTAACGGCAATTAAAACACCGCCCCCTCTTTTACCCATCCCATCTTCCTGTATATATTAAATAGCTGCTATCAGATAGAACTTCATCATCACAGATACTGGAGTAGCCACGTTCTGTGAGCAAAGGACGTCGCAGGAGCTATCGTCCAGGTACGAACAAAGCTGGGTGCGTTTTGGCAAAAGGCTGCGTGTGTTGGTAATAGTTACCGATAAATGGAACTAGAGGCACCTTTGTTAGCTGACTGCTTGGGGTTATCGGCAACACGTGTTCTTGATCTGGTTGTTAGCTATCTAGAAGATTTTTTACCGTGTCAGAACTAGGATCGTAAAAAACAAACTATGTTGTCGATGCGCAGTCTGTCAATGTTAACTTTGTAGGGTGTTTAGTGCTACATTAGTGCATCGTGTCTAGTGCACATTACCCTATTAGGCACGTAGCAAGGCAATTTTCCAGCCTCTATATTTCAGAACTTTTTTGTTTTTGCCATGGAAAAAGACTGTCGTTCGAACAATTAGGCCTTGGGCCCCCACAGAAAAAACCTGGCTACGTGCCTGCTATATACAGATATATAATAACCAATTTCCGAATGTATCGAAGTATTTTAAGATACATTTGGAAGTATCGTATCGGAATGCAATCAGCGTTGTGGTATCTTGTATCTGTATCTCAAAATTCTTGCCTGAGTATCTGTATCGTATCGCGATACAATTTCAAAGTGTATTTGCCCAGCCCTGTCAGCGATCCCCACTCCCTCTGCAGGCTCACTAACTGAAAGTCCCGTCTGGCCGTTGGGCGCGCTGGAGCCTTCGGCTTCAAGAATTTGACAGACCATAAACTTATAAATCAGGAAAGAGGCGTAGTGACGCCGGCTGCCTCTCGCGGTGCCCGTCGAGCCTACCGCTATTGATGACGGATCCATGGACGCTGCATTCATGGGAGTCGTCAAAACTACCACTATTTCACAAGAGCAGCGTGGTGACCTAGAGCTGCTCCGCTCATCGATTTCTTGGAAGAACAACGTAAAGACGTGCCGCGAATTTTGCCAGAGGACTGCCGTCTTTTTGTTCACGGAACAACGTTCTCTACAAGAAGGACTTTTCTCCAACTGGCAGCGCGCACTTTCGTGCCTTCATCACTGCGAAAATCAATTCTGGAAGCCTGCCATGCATGCTACAGCCACTTCCGTCATCTAGGTTACACCCGAACATTGCCCCGACTGCGACGCAAGTACTACTGGCCAAAAGTACCTGCTGCTGTAAAAACATCACGTCCAGACTTGTGCTGACTGCCAAAAACGTAAAGCTCCCCCCCCTCCCCCCAGTAAGCCAGCAGGCCTATTACATTCTGTTGAAGTACCAGGAAGGCCATTCGCCCAAATTGGAATGGATTTCGTGGGCCCATTCACAACTTCTGCCGCAGGGGAACCGATGGATCATTGTCCCCACTGATTACCTGTCTCGCTACGCGGAGACTTAAAGCTATGCAGAGGGGGCACATCAGCAGAATCGGCTCACTTCTTCATAGAAAACGTCGTCCTTCGGCACGGCACCCCTACAGTGGTCATCACAGACACAGGAACTGCCTTCACGGCATAACTTTTGGAGTCGGTTCTCAGGCTCAGCGGTACAGCTCACCGGAGAACAACTGCGTACCATCCCCAAACAAACGGACTAACGGAGCACGTTATAAGACCCTCGCAGACATGCTCTGCATGTACATCGACACGGAACATAAAAACTGGGACGTAATCTTGCCTTACGTGACGTTCGCCTATAATACCACTCGACAGGAAACTACTGGAATGACACCGTTCAATTTAATCTATGGTCGCGAAGTCACGACAACGTTGGACGCTATGCTGCCGCACGAGGGTGACGACATTCATACCGACACCGAAGAATTTACTCCGCGCGCCGAGGAAGCCAGACAACTTGCCCGCGTACGCATTTGTCATCAGCAAAAGACGCGAAACGGTACGACCTACGACACAAATTGTGTTACCTATGCACAAGGCGGCGAGGTGTGGGTCTGGATCCCAATACGTCGACGCGGACTTACTGAAAAACTGCTGACACGATACTTGGGCCATACAGAGTCATCTGACGCTTGAACTCCGTGAACTACGACGTCGTTCCCGACAGTGATTGCAGTTCCAGTCGCCGGAAGCATTCACCCGAAGTCGTGCATGTCGTGCGGATGAAACCGTACCTGTCCAGCTAACTCTGGTTGGGTTCCACTAGATATGTGTGCGCTTTTCTAAGTACAGCGCCTACGATGCGCATCGGGACCATTCCTCTTTCGGAGGAAGGCAAATGCCACGTGCGTGCAACGTGAAAGACGAAGACGACAGCGCAAAGGCTCATACTCTGTATACAGGAGGCAGAAAGAAGAAAGAAGGAGAACTCGCTTGCGCGCGGTATTAAAAAGACCAACCTGCTGCTCTTCTCTCGATATTGGCGTTGCCACCTCTCTCTTGACATCGCGACATTATACACATTGTAATAAGATCGAACAGAAATGTCGGAATGAAGTACAGCAAACAAGGACAGTACAAAAGAAAGTTTCAGACAAATTACAAATTTTTTCAGCTATGCTTACAGTTAAACGCATCTTAGGAGTATGGGTAAATGAGGGTGGTAAGTTCATGAAGGTACAGGAAAAAGCCTCGGCAGCAAAGGGAAAGAGGAATCCTGCAATAATGAAGCACAGGGCGTTACGAGGTACGAGGTGCTTCGAGGTCTGTAGAAAGGTGTAATAGTTCCAGGGTTTACACTTGAGAATTCAGGGATGTGCATGATGTCAGAGATGATATGAGAAATAGATGTGAATCAAAGGACTGTGGTACGCCTCGCGTAGGGCGCTCAACGGAAGACATAAAAAGAAGCTGTAAGGTCAATATGGCATGGGCAAGTTTGGAGGTGAAGGAAGCTCAGTGCAATATGAGCATCGAAGAGGGGCTAAGCAATATGAATGAATGTAGATGGGCAGAGAATGTGTTCCGGTATTTGCACAGGACGAGCCTTTAAACACAGTGGAGAAAAAGAAGTAGGAGACTCACGAGCAAGTATACGGTTGGCAGTGTAAGCGATATGGCAACAAAGAGCGTTAAGCGAAATGTCATGGAGGCGGAGAAGACTAAGTGGATGGCATTGATGAAAAGAAAACCGGCTGTCAGTAACTACCGAAACGGCAAAAACGAAAGAAGGAGGGAGGCATTTTATGATAATTTACGAGGAAGCGCTTTACTGTTTGAAGCGAGGTCTGGTTGCCTTAGAACGCGTAAATATAAAGAGGGATTCAGTAAAGAATAAGAAAAACGTACATGCTGTGGGGAAGCTAAGGAAACGACGGAGATTTTGTACAGATTGAATGTGGAGATATCCTGTATGTTTGAGCACGAGGCTACATGAAGCCTTGGGTTAGGGTCAAGAATGGAAATCTATACGCCCCTGTGATTGAAATAATTAAGAGACGCTTAGAGTATTGGTGGCAGAAAAGTAGACAGAAAGGGCAAAAATAAATAGTGGAAAAACTAATTACATTCTGCAATGAGGGCAGAGAGCTGGGCTGCTAATTTATGCTATTTTATCAATAGTAAGCTTGGTTTAACCGAAGTAGACAGGGCAGTAGGCCAACTAATAAAAAAAGTATTTTTTACTATTTCCCTTTTGTCCAGCCTGGTGGCGAGCAAGTCACCGCCCTGTTATGAAATGGACGCTCATAGCATTCATCCATCCATCCGGGTTCAGCCGCCGCTGTCGCAGATTGCCGTTAAAAGGCTGCCGCAAGGTAACGCGACGTCATTTTTTTTTTACCTTTTTCGTGATTTTCATTGTACGCGCGTAATGCATTTCTCAGATTTGGTGATATTCACCTATAAAGCGAAGAATGCTGAACGCTGGTGCATCGTTTCTGGCTGCTTCGAAAACTCGGAAGCGGGTACGGACAGCCCTAGCCATTCTGTCCCATAATGCCAACTTGTTACATTATTTGTTACATTACAGTAGTGCAACAAGTTCTAGAGGCCTAACTGGTAATGGAACGGCTCACACAAGTGCTCGAGTTTTCGCGATCCCAACGTAGGCTAGACTAGGGTACGCTTCAGAAGCCTATGATTCCCCTCCAGCAATTACCTCCAAAGAAAGATCGCGTACATAGCACGACATAAACTAGGTCACCAAACCCTCCCACGTTTACCGCGTCGGTCCTCACGCAGGCGCGAGGTTCTACGGCTTAAACTACAAACCCGCACGTTTCTCTCCACTGCCTCAAGGCACAAAAGTTATCCGGGAATGTACCTTAATTCTGACTACAACTTTTGTTTTGTCAGGAGAACGGGCCTAAACCAGTTTATGTGGCAGTGTAAAAAGCACTCCCCTCCACCGAGATTTCGTAAAAGTTTTAAGTCAGCAGCTGTGGGAGGCTGCAGTGCGCGCCCACGACCTCAGGAGGCTTTCCTGAGGTGGGCTGAGGTGGACGCCTACGGCGTGCATCCCTCGCCATATCGCAGCCCCTGTCCCTTAAAATGAGGTAAATAAAGTTATTTCTCTCTCTCTTTCTCGGAAACCAAAGAAGCGGGCTTCGAAGAAATACGGCGATGTAATGATTTACAAAATGTATGTGCACACTATCAGGAAATTGAGCGGCGTTATATTTTTTGGCAAGTCAGGTTTTAAAAAATGAAACCTCTAATACAATTAGAAATGGAAGATTTGCGCTTGTGCCTTCGTCTTCCAACGTCCATTGGGAACAACGTGTTACACATGCAAGAGTGATTACCATGGTATAATTGGATCCAAGATACCAACAGCTCAAACATTTATAAAGATATTGTCACGACATCGTGACGTTGACGAAGGCAGCAGTCGGCGCGTTCAAGACGAAACTCTTTATTTGGCCGAACTTGTGCCAGGGAAACGAAAAGTCAAACTACAAACAACACTCGCTGTACAGTGATAGCGGCGAAAAGATTGTTGGCCGTCGGTAACCTGATCTGCGGTAAGGCGCATCTATAGTTATACATGCGGCATCGAACATTTGAGCCTTATCGCTGGTGGCTGCGTTAGTTCCAGAATTTATTTATTTATTTATTTTTATTTATCATAGTACCCACAGCGCCCAAGGGCATTACAGTGGGGGGGGGGGGGGGGGGCGAAGAATATATTTCGATACAGAATACAGATTCCAACACTTCAACATTACAATAAACACAATTCACTGTAAACTTACATAGTATACATGTGATATACACAATGCAACTCGGCTTCAAAGTACAGTTTTGGCCTTACACAACAGCGCGAGTACACTACTGGAGACCCAGCAGTGAACTTGAAAATGCTTCATGTGAAGTAATTACTGCTACTTCAGGAGACAACTGATTCCACTGGCTTATCGTCCTGGGAAAAAATGACATTTTAAATGCGTCAGTCCGGCAGCTTATTTCTTTTATCTTATTGACATGATCTAGTCGCTTCGAAACGTAATCCGGTTTATGAAAGTATCGCGAGGGGCCCAGTCCTGTTTGGTTATGAAATATGTTGTGAAAAAGTTTCAACCTCAGATATTCCCTTCGTTTGTGCAGAAGTTCCCAACCAAGCCTCTCTTTTGCTTTTGAAACACTGAAATTCCTGGTATAATGAGAGCAGACAAACCGAACGGCCATGTTCTGAATGCAAGAGTGAGCTGTCAAGAGTCAACTGTTCGCGTTTGCGCGCTCAATCCTGTCAGCGTGAGTGAGTGAGTAAAACTTCATTTCAGAAAATGATGAAGTCAAAACTTTATTATATGTCCGACGTCACTGAGCGGCGTGGCGCTACAAGCACGCCGGCATTAAAGTCACTGGAACGGGAAAAGTACCGCGACCGTCCTGCCCGCCGCCATATTTGGTCCAGCGCGGCCGAAGCTCCGGCGGCGCGGTGTTGATTTCACGCAGAGTAACGCATGTTTTAAGCTTTGCGTGCGCATTTGCAGCCACGAATGAAGCATACCGTTGTTCTCTAACGGATTAGGAAAGAAACAGCGGCAGTTTTCACTTGCCTACATGCGCACGCACGCGTACAAACGCGGTAAAGAAATGCGGACTGCGCGGCATTTACGCGCTCGGCTGTCGGCATTTATTACATGCGAATCATTTCTTAGCGAACTACTGCGAGTTTGAACGTATTATCTATCTATCTATCTATCTATATCTATCTATCTATCTATCTATCTATCTATCTATCTATCTATCTATCCTATCTATCTATCTATCTATCTTATCTATCTATCTATCTATCTATCTATCTATCTATCTATCTATCTATCTATCTATCTATCTATCTATCTATCTATCTATCTATCTATCTATCTATCTATCTATCTACTATCTATCTATCTATCTTCTATCTATCTATCCGCCCACGACTACGTGCTCGCCTGGCCGTTTCGTTAATGGGATGTATACTAAATTTGGTATGACATAGCATGACTGTATGACGAATATAAACTACAGGTGGTAACATGAAAATAATGCGGCGTGATTTATATGCCACGCTCGTGGTGCTCTCGCGGCCGCTTCGCTAGCGTGATACACATCAAAACTGATATGGCGTGACAAGAGTGTATGACGAACATAAGTTACTGGTCATAACGTGCAAATCATGGCAGACATTCCCTGTAAAACATAATTTACATGACATGGCCTCAGGGCGCTCGCGGTCGTTTAGTGAAATGCATATATACCAAAATTGATATGACGAGATATTTATGTATGATGAACGTTAGTGACAGGTGGTAACATGAAAATCCTGACTTGTATGTCGTGTACAGCATCACTTATACTTGCCACGCTCATGGTGCGCTAGCGGCCGGTTCGGTAGCTTGATATACACCAAAATTGGTATAGCGTGAGGTGACTGTATGACGAACATGCCTGACAGGTGGTAACGTGAAAACAATGACATGCATTACATGTACGGCATGGTTTACATTACACTGTCTTTGTGCGCTTCCGGCCTTTTTGTTAACTGGATGTATACCAAATTTGGTATGGCATGACGTGGGTGCATAACGAACGTAAATTACAGGTCATGCGTCGTATATACCGGATTCTACATGCATGCATGCATTACAAACATGCCATATATAGTGAACTAGATGTCATGACATGAATGATTTTATATGCCTCAAAGACGAACAAGGCGATATATGCAGCTCTTTGCTGGCTGCCTCGCATTAGATTGATTCCCACAATGCGTGGTATCTGCCGGATTGACACAAAAGGCACAATTATACAGTCACGTCACGCGCTACCAATTTGGTGCATATCAAGCCAGCGAACAGGCCGCGGGTGCACCATAAGCATGGCATGTAAATCATGTCTTACATGACATGCGTGCCATTATTTTCATCTGAACAACTGGTATTTATGTTCGTCATACAGTCACGTCACGCAATACCAATTTCGGTGCATATCAAGCCAGCGAACCGGCCACGAGTGCACCATGAGCATGGCATGTAAATGATGCCTTACATTACATGCGTGCCATTATTTTCATAGTACACACTGCTATTTATGTTCGTCATTCAGTCACGTCACGCAATACCAATCTGCAGCAGTCACTTTTCATGGCGCACTGATCGTTATATGTGAGCCCAAAGGCGTCATTTATGCCAAACATAATTAAGAGCTGCCCGGCAATGTTATTGTGCATGAACCTTCTGCAGCAACCACGCGAAACAAGCTGCACTAGTGCAGCGGAGACGCCAACATTCCCCGAAACAGCGTTTGCGAATTCTCAATGAAACGCTTGCCTCACAAAGGCGAGTATAAGTCGGGGGAACAAATTTTTCGCTCCCGCATTCTCTGCAGCCACACAGCCCGTCGCTTGGCATCCTTTTTCCCGCTGGGAATAGGAAAGAAGGCTTTGCCCGTTTCCCGCCGGTTGCTGCTCCCGAAAGCGCAGCCGGCGCAGCACCCAGGCCTTCTAGGGTTGCCACCTTTTAATGAAAAAAAAACACCGGCCCTTCGAGTAAAGGGGGGGGGGGTTAGCAGGAGATTAAAATATTGTTGAACAATAGACGTTATGTCAATTCTTCGGCATGCACTGCCATTTAATGCAACATTGCTTGCACTGAGTCAAATAAACCCAATGCACAAACAAAAGCAGCACTCTCAGCTAACCAACTAGCCTAATTGCTGACAAAAGTACCCGTGATTGGAATGACGCGTCGCTTATTACTCTGAATGTGTTGCACTGAAAAAAAAAACCAAATGCTTCGTCCATAAAGAAGCTCTTCTTTGCCTCTGAATCCAACAAGCCAGTGGCGTTATAAACACAAAGGAACCTTAAAATGTGCATATGCCACAAAAAAACGCCAGGCCTGCGCGGAAACCGCAGCACAGTCACAGCGAAAGCTGGAAGAGCGCCGTTTCTAGATCCCATTGTAAGCTCTCTTGGGGCTACAATACAAGTACACTAGAAAGGTACCCACTACACCATAAATCACAATTTTTGTGAAGTTGGGAAGCACTTACCAAGCCATTATTCGTCATTCTGCGGAGAAGCGAGGCACCAGCTACACGTCTGTAAGGCATTATGTGCACTTTGTTGACGCGACGACTGATGACGATAAAGAATTATGGCTCAGCCCTTTGTAATGGGTTGGAAGTTTTAAACGGCCCACCAGTTGTAATCTGCATTGGGAGACGCCCGGTCGCTATTTCCCTCTCCCGTCATGCTGTTAACATAGGTTGAGGTGGGAGAGAGACGGTGGGGGGTGGGGGAGGCGAAGAACTTTACTGAGACCCCGAGGAAATGGATCATGCGCTTATGGGCTTCCTTGGCAACCATTACAAGTGCACTTGCGAAGAACCCACTACGCTATAAATCATTGTAATTTTACTGAGACCCCGAGGAAATGGATCATGCGCTTATGGGCTTCCTTGGCAACCAATACAAGTGCACTTGCGAGGAACCCACTACGCTCTAAATCATTGTAATTTTACTGAGACCCCGAGTAAAAGTATCATGCGCTTCTGGGCTTCCTTGGCAAACAATACAAGTGCACTTGCGAGGAACCCATTAGGCTATAAATCATTGTAATTTTTTAGAAGTAGGGCAGCAGGCACTGTGCCATTTTTTGTCATTCTACTGAGAGCCGTGGTACCTGCTAAACGCATGTAAGGCATTATGCGCACTTTGTTTATGCTGTGCCTGATGACGACGAAGAATTATGTCAGATCCCTTTGTAATGGGTTGGAAGCATTCAACAACCTACTCGTTGCGCAACTCGCATTGTGTGACGCCTGGTTACAGAATTCGCGTTGCGTGACGCTTGGTGCTTATTTTACTCTTCTACCACGCTATATTGCATATGCTAATGTGGTTCCTTCCCGACATGAAGCCTGTATAGGACCTTTTTGCAGAGCAGTTTCAAGCACCGGCATGGCTCAGGGGTTGAATACTGGGCTCCCACGCAGAGGGCCAGGTTCGAACCTCGTTCCATTCTGGAATTTTTTTCTTATTTCGAGCGATACTGGTTACGGACACCGGCGGCGGCGGCGGCGGCGGACAACTACGGCGCCAAAAACGGCCGGTGAAATGATCTCATAACAGCTTTCGCTGTAAAATGTCGGATATTCATGTGCCATACACGCGCAATAATATGCTCTATTTAAACGATCGCTAGACTTGAAGGGATTCCAGAAAGTGGTTGACTAATAGCGTAAGACTTTTGGTGATTGGCGATAAACACTTACCGTCGTAGTTGTTGAACGGACGCTTATAAAACACCCAAAAAGAAACACTCGCGATGTTATGTCAAAAATAGCCACGTGGAGGATCTGCGTTTCGTGGCGTAGTGGTTAGCGCCACTCGCTGCGTAGCAAGAGGTCCCTGATTCGATTCCGCGCTTCGGAAGCATTTTTCTGAATTATTTTTCTTTAGGGCTTTCATATATATTCATACTTATACATATACGGTGCATGACGGTGACGGCGACGGCAAAATCCAGCCGAGACTGTCCATATGATTGCTATCACAATAAAAAAACCGGCCAATGGCGGCCGGCGCAGACCGGCAACTGGCTCGCCATCTGAAAAACCGGCCTGGCCCGTCTAAAACCGGACAGGTGGCCGGCCTTCTTCGATGCCTCAACAGGCTTGCGATGAAGTGTCAAAACGATACGGGATGTCGTAATGTTCCTGCACGCTTTTCTGAGGCAATAAAAGCAATCGCCCTTCAAAGCGCAGTGCGTCGGCGACCGAGAGACACTAGCGAGGCGAGCGAGCTGGACCGAGGTGACGGCCTCGAGTCCTTGGACCGGGACGCCTTCATGGCCGTGCCAGACGGCCCACAGTTGATCGGCGAGGTCGTGGCTTAGCACAGCCGCCTCCCATCGCACCTCGCTGTTCGAGACTGCCGTGTCTACCCGAGACGTCAAAGTACCTTGTATGACCCGAAGTATCGCCGAAGAAACTTTTCACTGAGTCCACGTGGGCGCATCGGCGTTCAGACCCAAACACGGCCGCCAGGCTGATGCTCTACTTCACAATGTCGAAGGTTGTAATGACGGCTGTCGGTCGTCTGCTGATTCTTGATGCGTAGGTGGGCGAGCCGTCGGGCTTCTTCGGCACGCTGAAAGTAGAGCGCAAGATCCAGGTTGTCCTCGTCCCTGATGGTCAGCAGCATGGCCTCAAGCGTCGTCGAGGGGCGCCTTCTGTAAACTAGCTTGAACGGCGTCATGTGCATTGTTTCTTTCACTGCCGTATTGTAAGCGAATGTTATTGTCATGAGTGTGCATATTCAAATGGACTTCGTTGAATAATCAAATGAGAAGTGAATTTGCGCCAAGAGAAGAGGTCGCCAGACAGTGCAAATTCGAAGGCGCCCCCGTGAGCGGGCCCCCCAGCAGAACATGAAGTTGCCCCCTGCGCGGACCCCACGGTCCCGGCGCCGGGCAACATTCTGTGTAAACAGCGTGCGCACAGGCGCGGCAGGAAGAAAGGCTCCTCTCCTACAATTGACCCCAAGGGAATCCCGGGAGAGGGCAGCAAGATTTCGAAGAAGCTGACCCAGAGCTCGAGGCAGTCGTGCCTTGGCTCGGGAGAAAGGAAGACGCACAGTGACTCCATCTGGAGAGAAGCCACATCGGATACGCTCCGGTCCCTGGTTTCAAGTCGTTGCTCCGGCTACGCCCCGTTGGCTCCAGCAAGTGTCAAGTGCAACACCGGACGCCAACTGCCACCAACGCAAGTAAATTCGGACTTTATGGTTTTTTACGTGCAGCGAATTGAGTTTGTGATTTGGACTCCAATTTGATTAAGAATGCCGAATCAGCCATTAGAGATGTAATATAGATGACAGTACCTTTTTTGTATGTTTCATATTGTATGTTTGTTTAAAATGTAAATAGCCAAAGCGAAATGTGTAGCTGTGCATCCCTCCGGTTTCCTTCGCTTTAGTGATTGTGACAGCAATTTGGTGAGCCTGCTGGGATCCACTCTAGCCAGTCACTTTCTGTTTAGGTGAACCAGAGCGGTGAACTTGGAAAAGCTGATGATGATGTCCGAGAATTTGGGGCTAAGCAAAGAAGAGATGCTTAAAATATATGAGCAGGAATCACAGAGGCTTAGAGATGAGAGAGCAGCAGCGCGTGAAACGGCCCGAGAGGCAGAGGAGAGAGCTGTACGAATGGCGGCGTTAGAAAAAGGAAAAGCGCGTTGCAAACAGAAACTGTGGTCGAGGAAAAAGGAAAGGCGGGGCAGGGAAAAGAATTGCTGCAGCAGATGCAGAGGTGCGAGCAGGGAGCGAATCCTCGTCGACAGCCCGAGGAGAGGTGCCGAGAGCATATGTCCAAGAAAGTTGATGGCCACTTTCGCCGATAAACGCTATGATCCGGAGGCGTATTTGCATCGCTTTAAAAGAATAGCCTCGGTGCAAGGATGTGCACGAAGCGAATGGGCGACAGCTCTTAGTCCTTGTTTGGTTGGCGAGGCACTGACAGTGTTCGGAAGGATGTCCGCGACAGAGTCGACTGGCTGTGATAAAGTGAAGGTCACCCTGCTACAGAGGTTCCGATTAACCGAGGTTCCGAGGTATTCCAGAAAGGTTTCGGGGCAGCAAGACCAACGATTCCGAGACAGGGACACAATTTGCATCCCGCTTCTCAGGTTATCTCGTCCTAACGGAATTTAGCTCCACCATTCTAGAATGATGAGCTAGGTCGGAAGTGCCCGTCGCGTAAGTCTCACGCTCGATGCACGAACGCCTTGAAATGAAAAACGCCGTCCAAGCCCAATTGCAAAACTCAGCGCCACTGGGTACCAGCGTTCAGTGCCATGCCGGATTTTGGGCCCAGTGTCGGGCTGGATACTGGGCCACTGGAGCGGCGTTTTACTGGGAGGCGCTGGGTACTCAAGCGCAAAACGGCTCTGCAGCGTTAAAACGGTGGTGCTTACCTAGGCTACATAAATATATTAGTGAAGAAAGTGATACACAAAGCATTAGTGCAATAAAAAAACAGAAAGCCGTATAAAAAAATTAATAGAAGAAAGCTCCAGCACAAAAATTTTAACTCGCGATCTCTCGATCCCTGAACGAGTACTGTACCACTGCTCCACGCTGAAACATGTCGCCAGTGTTGTAAAAGGGCTAGTCAACACAGCAAGACAGCGTTTCGTTTCATATTTTGATGTCGCGTACTCAAGGAAGACGCGGTCTTCCTTTCCAAATCACGCTTGCTTCTTTATTAGAAACAAACAAAGGGTGGCCGGCCAAGAATGAAATGCCCAAAATGGGAAGAGCGCTAGTTTCTTTAAGAATGCCCGTCTTAACTCCGAAAAATATCAAATGGATCGAGGACAAGGGTACAGTTTGACGGCTGTTACTGCCGATTTTTATTAGCCACTTCTCGCCCTTGCTAATGATCAACATCTACAAAAGCTTTACGATGACTCCTTCCATAAACACGTGCCTACATGAATTCATACTTAGTAGTTTTCTCGCGCGAGCGACGATATTACTGCGAGGCGGGCGTGCCTCGCCGAGATGGCAGTAAATTGACTTGTCTTCCAACGCACGCCCCGATGGGGTTTTATATAATCCGTCCAGGCGGAGTGAAAAATTTACCCCCCTTAAGGACGGTGGTTTTGGATGGACTGAGGGGAGTATTTATTTACATCCATCGGGGAGCTCTTCCAGGTAAGTATGGGAGTAAATTTTTATAACCATCGAACAAAAAATGCTCTTCGCTGTCGCACCATGCGCCAGAGAATGTTTAATTAAATTAGCATCGAAGCACGCGAAGTCCATCACACGTACACAAACATGCACACAACGTCCGCAAAGTAATACAACACTCACACTGACCACGGCTCGCCACTCGCGCTTCACAACCACACTCTCGACACCAGGTATGTATGAGCACTACATCATGACCTCCAATTTAGCAAGGATCGGATACTTCTTTTCTGTGTAATTAAGCAACAAACATTCATGGCGTACGTGTAAATTTGCGGTGGGCTTATAGATACTACTGAGGAACACCCGTCTTTTACTATAAACCCGCCTAATATTCAACGCCCTTTTATTTAGCGAATTTTGATTATCAGCTGGCACTCTGTCGCATGGGATGTATCCGCCTTAGCAGTGTTGTGCGTGAATCTGTAAAATGCACCTAATCGTGCACGAACCGCGAGCGGCCGTGCACGAATGCTTCAGCGGCACACATTGCGCAACACCGGCAAAGAACCGCGCCGCCCCACCGGTATACCGCGTTGTTGCCGACGGCGTCGCTAGGCCTCTCCCATGAGTACGGCACGGCTATACGATGAACGACAGCTCGCGATCACAAAATGCTTGCTGCTGTGCAGTTTTCGTTGCCGTTATTTTACACACGCAATAAAAAAACAGGTGTCCGCTATGCGCGTTAAGCTGCGGAGCGATGCACTTACAACGAATGAGAGGGCTCGTAGGCGCGGTTCCTGTTTGTCGCAGTACATCGGCGGCCGCATGTTGGTTCAACCTGTCTCGCAGGAGCGTAGCCAGAGAGGGGGGGGGGGTTCAACCCCCCCCCCCCCGAAATTTTTCAGTTTTGCTGAAACAAACGCACGCACGAACATACATAAAGTATACTTAAACACCCCCCCCCCCCACCCAAAAAAAATTTCTGGCTACGCCCCTGCTGTCTCGTACAGGCGCTCACCTTCTCGCTAGACGTTTGACAGCGGTGGTTGCATGGCGCAAAAGAGACAATTTAAGCTGTGGGGTCTGAGGCGATAAACGCCGCCGCCCTCGGAACACACGGACACAGCTCACGCGGTCGGGCAACAAAACGTGGACGTCTATTAAACACACTTTAAAACATATATGGCGAGCTCGCCGGCCGAATTAGTAACACGTAAGTAACACGTTAACAATGAATACTGGGAAACATATCACACACTCGAGACAATGTAAGACATACAATACAATATAACATGAGACATAGATAAAACATAAAATAAGACAACATAATACAATACAAATGCGAAGGCGGCGCCGCAGATGCACGACTCACCACGAGGGCCCGAGGGAAGCGAGCCGCGGTACCGTCCCCCGGACCCACCGCGACGAGACACCCATCCGCGCGCGCAGCCACACCCGAAAAGAGAGAATCACTGCCGTTTCTATGCGCCGGCCTAAATACGCGGCGGCGATGCCGGCGCCACCGCGCTAAACTCGGGTTACAGCGAAGCGCATCCCTGACCTTGGACGAACGCCTCGGCTTACGCCAAGCACGTGCGTTTCTAATCACAGCGGCCGCGCCCAAGTTACGGCAATCGCCAATACAGGGGTGATATAGCACCCCCACATCCCCCCAACCTTAAATCAAACACATATCCCGGAAAAACTTAAAAAAACAGCTACACAAGCTCTACGAAAGAACAAGTGGCGTACATGTCCCTACAGAATGTCCGTGCACCGCGACACCGCCGCTGGTCGACACCGCTGCACTGGCTTGACCTCCGTCCCGGAACCGCAAAGGCAACGTTGGCGTCGGCGCGAGAGAGCGTCGCTCGCACCGACACGTCTTCTGGTTGCGGGCAGCACTCAACGAGGGCGCCGATTTGAAGGCAGCCACGCAGGTCACGGGCATGTCGGCCATCGGTGAAGACGATGTGCAGCAGACAGCCATCCGCGGGTTACAACTTCCACTGTGTACACTCTCGAAAGAACGGTGCAGTCCGGCTAGCTGTGACATCGGCGGTGACTGAGACGACAAATGCAATGAACGGTTGCTTTTCTTAGTTCAATCATGCACGCAAGCTAAAATGAGGGAAGCAGAGTGCAACAACTCGACGCCACGATCGAACGGGTTGTGTCTCACGTGCAACAGGCAGCTAAGCAAAGCCTTAGGCCCAAAGACTCGCTCGACACAACCGGCATCCAAAAACAAGCACTCGCACAGGCGCAGAAGAGGCAGCCGCGAGGAGACATCAGCCCTCTGAGGTGGCCCTAAGCGCTCGCTGCACACAGCAGCTTACCGAGCGATCGGCGTCCACCGTCCCGGACGATGTCACGACGCCCCGGCATCGAGCCGCAATGCAAGCAGCAACGACACCCGTGGCCCCTGGCCACCCGGCTACACAAGCCGCGACACCCCTTACCTACATTGGTCTATCGACTAGAGGCTGTTCACCTTAGAGACCTGCTGCGGATGTGGGTACGGTCCGGCACGAAAATCACACTCCCTCACTCGGATTTTCAAAGGCCGACAGGAGCGCACCGGACAGCGCAAGAACCGCACTGCTCTCCGCCCTCGGAACACACGGACACAGCTCAAGCGGTCGGGCAAGAAACACGTGGACGTTTATTAAACACACTTTAAAACATATATGGCGAGCTCGCCGGCCGAATTAGTAACACGTAAGTAACACGTTAACAATGAATACTGGGAAACATATCACACACTCGAGACAATGTAAGACATACAATACAAAAATTGGCCACGTATCTGCGTGCTTCGCTGCAAATGTCGTCTAAAGACGATAGGAGAGGCGCTGCGTGAGATATGGAAGCCATCTGGCAATACGTCGGAAAACATGAGTGCTGTGTTGCGGGCTGGTAGTCCCTACGCAGCAGCAGGCGAGGACCGGCGGTGACCAACGCGACCGGCGGGGACGCCAGCCAGCCCGAACACGCGGTTTGGCGCGAAGCGCTGAAGCAGAAGAAACGTCCGCACTCAATGAGTACTCTCCACACACTCATTTACACGTCACCTGGGTTAAACAGGAATGCCAGAGCGGCGCCCCATGGCATTCGTACAGTGCAATACAGAACCGAAACCGAAACACAACAATGAGCTCGTGCAGAAGCCACGGAGGAAGGCAAGTTTCAGCGCAGCTTAAGAAACTAGGGTCTTTAGAATTACGTATGTATGCATTTTCTATTAAAGGAACACACCACCTAATATTTACCTAGTGATGTTGCGCCTCAGATATGCGTAATGTTTGCTTTTTGATCGACAATGTACACAAGTATGAACCTACCCAGCCGTTCAAGATGGCTGGCCCTTGGGCAAGTGGTTCAACTTTGGCCGAGTGGCGGAATCGAGTGACGTGCCGACAAACAGAAAGACAGACAGACCAAAATTTCTCCGTTTAAGTATCCCAAGAAAGACTATCGTCTTTAATATAACATGAGCCATAGATAAGATATAAAATAAGACAACATAATACAATACAAATGCGAAGGCGGCGCCGCAGATGCACGACTCACCACGAGGGCCCGAGGGAAGCGAGCCGCGGTACCGTCCCCCGCACCCACCGCGACGAGACGCCCATCCGCGCGCGCAGCCACACCCGAAAAGAGAGATTCACTGCCGTTTCTATGCGCCGGCCTAAATTCGCGGCGGCGATGCCGGCGCCACCGCGCTAAACTCGGGTTACAGCGAAGCGCATCCCTGACCTTGGACGAACGCCTCGGCTTACGCCAAGCACGTGCGTTCCAAACACAGCGGCCGCGCCCAAGTTACGGCAATCGCCAATACAGGGGTGATATAGCACCCCCACAAAGCTTATTCATTCCAGCAGCTTTTATTTTCTGTAAAACATATCCTTTGCTTCACCAGTGGCCGATGCGAGCTCGTATATAGAACTCGCCACGGCGACCGGTCTGGCGGTGCGAGTTCGCTATGCGCCGTCGGCTTGGTACCGACGACGTAGCGAAGCCTTCTTACCACTTTGGAAGTTGCAGCCGGTGAAACATCGGTTCGGTGACACTTCCGAGAAGCAAGCGTTGCCGGGGGTCGGGGCGAGCGCGTTGCCGGCGCAGCTCTCACACCGGGCGCCGGCCGGCTTGATGCCGACGACGTAGCGAAGGCTACTTCTTACTGCTTCGAAGTTTTAGCTGGTGAAACTCCAGAAACAACCGCTGATGGTCGCAACAGCTTACTTTTGTTACCGATGAAATTATTCTTCGAACTTCTTCGTATAACTCGGCACGTTGAAGCGAGGTGTCCGTGGCATGTCGGAGGCTTGCACTGGTGTGGATCGGCACCGCCGCTCGACAGGATAATAAACACGGGACAGCCAGCTCGATGTGTTCGCGGTCGGATGCTGGCGCAAGGAGAACTTGTCTCTGACCAGAAAGATTCAACGGTGAAAATAGTCTTACACGTCTACACAAAGCACTAATCGGCAGTTCGTTGCAAGACCTCGGTGCACTGGAGCTTCAAACGGACGCGGTAAACAGACGCGGACACGCATGCATACACACACGCACGCACGTCGCTGCCAAAAGTGGTTTTAGGGGCGAAGCTCCTTAAGGCGGCACCCGTTCGTCCCTCGTAGTCGTCGTGGTCGTAGTAGTGAGTAACAAGTCTTACGCTTTGACCTCCAAGGTGGTGCCGGTGGGAGATTTCTCCTGTGCATTGTTGAACAATAAAAAATTCGCAGCGTGCGCGTTAACTAAAAGCCGAATTCTTCTGTCTCTCATTCCCCATTCGCAGCCATTGGCATGTTCCAGTAGGAAACGTTAGTAGAAGTAGATAGTGTAAGTGTTAGCTAAAAGCCGACTACTTCTGTCTCTCATTGCCATTAGCAGCCATTGTTTACCTCCAAGGTAGTGCCTGGTGAGATTTCTCCTGTGCGTGAATTAAACAATAAAAATTTTGTTCAAAACGCCGTTGAGTGATGAAATAAACCAACGAAAGACGCCAGATGTTTTGTAAAGCAGAACGAAAGAACGCCAGATGTTTTTCTTAAAGTGTAGTAGTAGTAGTTGCATGTAGCCACCTCGCCCGATCGTCAACGGGCGAGGTGGACCGGTAACGGCGCGAGGACCCTGCCATACGAGAGTTAAATCACACTAAAAGACATACTTTGCGGGCGATACACTCTAGTGAGCTTTCAACTTTTCGTCTTAGTGTACATGATAAAGAAATTATTTCTACGAAAAACGCAAGGCACACCTTGAGCAATATGTTTGGTTTTGGGACGCTAAATGGAACCATGAGGCGATGCGAAGCCGGAGCACTTGCACGATCGCGTTCCGTTGGCTTTCGTTGGGCATGCTACCGACCTCGCGTCGTGGAACGCGCGTCCTGTCTTCCCTCTAGCCTTGCCTTTAATTCGCACAGGGCGAGCGGGGAATGCGGTCGCTCTTGGCGCTCTTTCGCTCGGGAGCGAACTTCTTCCTTGCATTTCACCGATCACAAGTGATAATTAAGGGACCACGTAAGCCAACAGTACAATAAAAGTTTGATGTTTAATATATACACGATGTTTCACACTCTTTATATTATGTACTGGGCGCATTTCACGGAAGAGTTTCACGGTTTACAGATGATTCCCTCCGTAGCTTCGCCCCACTCATCATCATTCACCCCGTGGATATGCTGTGATTTTTTTTTTGAAGCCACCATGGGGAGTTTATAAACGTGAGCAATTACTCCGTAGGGAGTATGATAAAGTCATGCCGTTTATATACATCCTCACTTCGCAACAGGAGCATAACGACGACATGTGCCGTATTACTCCTCTATGACGGAGTAAATGATGCGGGCATTGGAGTTTTCGGGGCTGATAAGCTGATAAAACTCCCATCTGCGCTCATTTTTGCTTACAGTGCAACTATAAAACCACTCACCAAAAACAAATACAATTCGCTGAAAAAAGATGCTTGCGTGTTAGTCCACTAACGCGTACCAGTTGACAGGTATGTGTTCTGACGTATGTGTCAGAGAGTCGGACGTTCCCGGCAATATCACGAGCGGGTACTGCCGTGTATTCGCCGTTGTTCGTCGGAGTGCTGCACGAAGCAAAGCAAGAGATTATGTACTGCTCGATGCTGCTACTGCCTAGACTGCTCTGGCATATGAGCCGTATGCTGTGGGCAATGGTTTTATAGCGTTATGGTGACGTCAGTAGTTCAGGCGGGGGGCGTAACTTTCGATGGCCAGGTGAGGGGCGCACGTCACAGTCTCGGCACGTGTAGTCAAGTGGCAGCGAAGTCGGACGTCCCCGGCAATATCACGAGCGGGTACTGCCGTGTATTCGCCGTTGTTCGTCGGAGTGCTGCACGAAGCAAAGCAAGTGATTATGTACTGCTCGATGCTGCTGCTGCCTAGACTGCTCTGGCATATGAGCCGTATGCTGTGGGCAATGGTTTTATAGCGTTATGGTGACGTCAATAGTTCAGGCGGGGGGCGTAACTTTCGATGGCTAGGTGAGGGGCGCACGTCACAGTCTCGGCACGTGTAGTCAAGTGGCAGCGAAGTCGGATGTCCCCAGCAATATCGCGAGCGGGTACTGCCGTGGATTCGCCGTTGTTCGTCGGAGTGCTTCACGAAGCAAAGCAAGTGATTATGTACTGCTCGATGCTGCTGCTGCCTAGACTGCTCTGGAAAGGGCTCGGCCTGTCGTCTTCTAAGAGCCAAGCTGCGCTTCCTTGTGTTCGTCATAGGCGTCTGCTATGCCGACGTCTATTATCAGAGTTGCCATTGCGTAGATTTCAAAAGAAGCCAGAACTGAAGCTAAATGCAGCCAATGTAGCCACAGCCTTTATTTTATCGCCAAATTTGTGGCCGCATAAAAGAGAAGCGGTATTATGACTAGAGTTTTTACCATTAAACAATAACTGCTATAATTTTGATTCAGCAAGAACATGCAAGAGGCACAACTTATTCCCTGTTGCTTGGGCTTCAAGCCTGGGTAACACAGTCGGATATATAAGATGTTTTTATTCATTTATTTGCTATTTATGCATTTATTCTCAAGGATAATAGCATCAAAAAGTAGCAACATGCAGTGAGTAAAAATAACAGTGAAAGAACTTCTTCAGGCTTTTACTAATACAGTCGTCGTTACGACACCGCGAAAACGTTGAGTATTAACAACGTGTGCTATATCAAGGGGCTGCAGGGTAGGGAGGTGAACGAAAGAAAGACAGGAAGAGAGAGAGAAAAGCAATGTTGCGCTGTCCGACAGATCGCTGTTATACCGCTAACACAAAATTGAATTGAAATTTAATTGAATTTTATTGGCATACAACAATTTACTAAAATACAGTATTGTGAGAAACGCAACTGAATCCCTAACTTGCGGCAAGTTGGCATTCATTCAAATGTAATCATGAAAAAAGTCATGTGACTTGTGAAAAAAAGAAGTATATATACAAGCACAAATATTTTTACTATCGTTATAACACTTGGAAAACTATTTATAACATTATGAATTTACAGAGCTTTGTGACTGATCATAAGTATGGGCAGGAAAAAAAAGGGCAATAAAAGAACAAGAATATGTAAGAAAGCGTATAAGAGCATATCTAACACCAAATCAAAAAAATGAACGTGCGAAAATAATGTACTGACATGAGGACACTGTAAAAACTAATTATGACACATCATGTATCTATAGAGCATAACAATAACAGATAAGGACAAAAAGTATATAAAATACAATGATATTCATACATACACATATATATATATATATGTATATATATATACATATATATATATATATATATATATATATATATATATATATATATATATATATATATAATTGTAAGGGAGCGTATACATAAGTAAATGTAACCACATGCAACATCATTATACATGGCATGAATTCAATATGGCTGTTTCTAGCATTGATGCGTTGGGTGTCTACATGTTACTTAAGAATCATTTTTCAGTGCAAAAGAGAAATTCTTATTATGTTTTAGTTCCTGTGGAAGGTTATTCCACACGGCGACTCCATTCGCTATAAGTTTTCTGTTACCATGTACGCTTTTAGGAGCGAAGCTCCTTAGGCTCTCACCTCTCCGCGCAGTCGAAGCTCCCTTCTCTTAAGCATCGCTTTAGGTTGCAGTGGCCGGTAATTTAAGAGGAAATGTTTAGGCCTTGAGTGGTTTGGTTGTAGCGCACCGGAAATTCGAGGTTAAAAGAAATAGCTCTGTGCACAACTGGTTATAATGGTCGGCTTCACTTTAACCACCTTTATTGCGGCTTGTGAAATGAAAACCATCATTCTAGCGCACTACGGGTGCTTTGTGGAAGATAGTAGCAGAAAGTCTCCCCACCCGGTGCCGGCGCAAAAAGACAATGAAACGCTGCGTGTGGTGAATGTGCGCGGCGTTCCGTCGTAGCCGCATCATCGCTCGCAGCCCTCTCCCACCTGTCTCCCTCTCCGTGTACTGTGCGCGCCGCACACTCACTCGCTCACTCGCACCGAGCGCAGCAGACGCTCTCCTCTACCGCTTCCCCACCCTACCGCGTTCATGAAAGCCAGCAGCGAGATCAGGCGCATAGTCGTTTGCGTCTCATTTCTAAGGGGCTTCGCTCATCGGCTGTATTGGTACATGGAGCAACTGGTAATGTGTCAAATGTGTCTCGGCCTTTCTACAGAAGAAAACAAGCTTTACTAAACTTTTTGCAGACCTATTCGATATGAGGTTTCTAGTTAATGTTTTCATCAAGGAGAACGCCTAGGTATTTTATCGATTGTACTCGTTCTAGCGCTGAATTGTTTAGCGTAAGTGTGCAGAGTGTTCCTCGAGTGTCTTGCGCGCTGAAGTAAATACAACGTGCTTAGTTTTCTGCGTGTTTGAAGTTACTTTATTTGAAGAGAACCACTTGTGGATACCAACAAGCTCTGAGTTCGTACGCACAGAGGTATGGTCCCAGGAATCTCGAGCGCATATAAAAGCTGTATCGTCAGCATACATAAATACTGGATGGTTTTTTTCACCACACAAGGTAGGCCGCTGATGTAGAGTGAGAAAATATTGGTCCATGAACTGAACCTTGGGGTATACCTATTTTTGTTTCAAGAAACTCGATTGCGTATCAGCAAGCTGTACTGTCTGTTTACCGTTTACTAGATAATCTTTAAAGAACTCTAGGCCCATTCCACGAAAGCCGTAGCAGTCTGGTTTATTTAATAATATGCTGTGGCCGACAGTATACAAGGCTTTCTTTATCTCAAGAAATTGCTACTTAAGTAGGAATTGATAAGTTCAGAGGGGGACAAAACAGCTGTGTCGGTGGACCTACCCTTTCTGAACCCTTATTCAATGGGCTAAGATATCTCAATGAAGCGCCCACAGCAAGTGCACTGCCTTCCCATTTTTTACAGCGAAAGCTGTTATGAGTTCACAACAAGGGCCGTTTTTGGCGCCGTAGTTGTCCGCCGCCGCCGGTGTCCGTAACCATTATCGCGTGAAGTAAGAAAAAAAAAACATGGCTGATCCCTCTGTCATAGGAATCGGCATAACACGAAAGTGAAACGTGTCTTCACAGACGTAGTTGAGCGTTTGTTGCGCATTTTTTCGCCCCAAGGGCGAAGGAATGAATGCTGCAGCAACAAATTGTAATGTCACGCGAAGAACGGCAAGCAGCTCGAAACTTGCAACGTGCTGCTCAAGCAGAAAGGACGCACGGAACTAACATACACAGGATGACAGCGAACTAACTTATTTCTGCGTGAGCACCGCGCTCCTTTCGCAAAAGTGGCCGTTGCAGTGAGCCAAGTGACCTTCGTTCTCTCAACGCAAGACGTACAAACCACCGCGATCACGAGATAAGCGCACGCACGAGCGACCATGCCCTGTAGACGCGGGCGCTCGTCGCAACAGCGACGACCTTTCAAGCGCGCTCTTCGAGCCCTTCGAGCCATCTCGCTAGTGATAACGAAGACACGCTGTAACGCCGATCTCTGAGTACCGCCACCGGCAAATGGTGTATATAAATAGGGCGCTGTTAACATTGTGAAGAACGTACCGTCCGTGGCCGAACCGTTTCGCGCTGCGGAGCGAGGGGTCGTAAGTTCGATTGCCGATGACGGAACTTTTTCTTCTGGTTTTTTTTCTTTGCCCACTGTTAGTCTTTATATTTTATAACGTTCTTTCCGTGACGGAAATACGTCAGTGGAGCAGTGGTGGACCCCGGCATAAAACACTTTCGGGTTAAAGAAACGCCAGGCCTGCGCGCAAAGCGCAGCACAGTCACAGCGAAAGCTGGAAGAACGGGATTTCTAGAGCCCGTTATGAACTCTCTTGTGGCTATTAGACAGTTATAGTTTACCGTTAGCGTGATAGCGGCGGTTAAGGGAATAGCGTTACCGTGCCGCAAACGTTGGTTGCGGAAAGCGTGTTTTAGTTTAGCGGGATAGTGTTTACACGCCCAAGCCGGGACGGTGGCGCCACTTAGCGAAGGGTGAATGCGTTAAAAAAAGTGAAAAGAACAAAACCGAGAATGCTCGCCTGTATCCCCGCACGCAGCAATATTACTCCTTTTTTAGTGAAAATAAAATAAATAAACATGAACTAAGCGCCAAAAGCGAAAATTTCCATGTTGCAGACTTCTTTACACCGATCTTCTAGATAGGCCTAGGGACGTTCGAAATGGGAAGCGATCTCAAAAACTACGCTAAGTTATCCGTAATACCGTGTCGTCGAAGCTACCTGAAGGCAAGGGAAGCCATTTCGCACAGTCGTTTGCTACGAAACAAGTGGATCCGTCCACATCAACGCTGAATTCAGTTCGAAGCGGGCGTCGAAAACCGCCGCCATGTTTTACGTACACTAAGTTAACCACGCAAACACGGTAACGCTAAATCTGAAAAATAGCGTGCGTACGGTAAACGTTACGGGTCGTTTACGGTACTGCGCATGCGCACTTCGATCCCGCTATTCCGGTAAGCCCGCTATTCCGTTAAACCCGCTAAACTATAACTGTCTATTAATACAAGTACACTAGCAACGTACCCACTACGCCAGAAATGAAAATTGCATAGAGACTGCTTCCCTACTTCACAAAAAATACGATGATTTATGGCGTAGTGGGTTCCTCGAAAGTGCACTTCTATTGGTTGCCAAGCCAGCCCTAAAGGCTACCATGATTTATTTCCTCAGGGTCTCAATAAAGTTAATTATGTCTCTCTCTTTCTTACATTAACGTATATTATAAAGCGTGATGGGAGGCTTAAATAACGACCGGGTGTCACACCATGCGAATTACATAACTAGTGGGTCGTTTAAAGCTTCCAACCCATTACAAAGGGTTCACTCATAATTCTTCATCGTCATCAACCGTCGCATCAACAAAGTGCACATGATGCCTTATATTTGGTACTTCGCTTCTTCTCAGAATGGCGAATAATGTCGTGGTGGGTGCTTCCCAACTTTCCCAAAATTTTGATTTCTGGCGTAGTGGGTAGGTTGCTAGTGTGATTGTATCAGTAGCCACAAGAGAGTTTAAAGCGGGCTCTAGAAAGCCGCTCTTGCAGCTCTCGCTGTGACGGTGCTGCGCTTTGCAGGCGTGGCGTTTTCTTTAACAGCCAAGCTGTTGAGCAAATCATTCGTTCTATCCCGTATCACGAAACTACCATCATCATAAACCAGTACGTGCCATAAAAATTCAGTAAATCGCAGTACTCACCACTGGTCCAACTTAAAGATGAACAAGGCAACAGCGAGCCCAACATATGGCTGCGTAGCAACTTGCGCCTCACCATACGCAGCGATGGGTCGGCCGAGGATAAATCGCACTCCCGAGGAAGAAGCCGGAGAAGCGAGGCTTGCCGTTATGCGTGAACGTCAAAGGCAGCGCCGTGAAGATCCGGAGGCCAGGGACAGAAGAGACTGCGGTGGCAACAAGAAGGGAGCGGCGAATGCTGCTCATGTGCGTTCCCTGCGGCGATATCCACTCTACCGAGAAGCGAGCCCGTGCCTCTACCGGTGGCGCCGACGCAAGGTTTCAGCGTGAGTTCCTTTCGTTGGAACTGTGCAGGCCACTCTCCGTGTACCACAGTGACCTTAAGGCCTTGGTAGTGAAGGTGTCTGTGAATCCAGCGTGAGTGCCGAAGGAAAGAAAGTTTATTTTTTGTACCTATTTATTATTGCATCAGTGGGCGCCAACTGTAGGTGAGCAAAGGGTAATGACGCAACGCAAGGCGAAGAAAACAAGGGGAGAGGAAAGAGCGCCATTTGCAACTCGACTTATTTGAAGAAAGGCTCCTTTTTATACCGTGGGGGCAGGTGCGATTTGCGCGGAACAATCAGGCGCAATCACATGTTATGAAATTATGCTCTCACAAATTGTGTCTCTGCTCTACGCAGGGTAACAGACGTGTCATCGACACAGACACAGACATCGCGTTTCACAGGTGCCTTTGCCGGCAGCTGACTTTCTTGGCTCCAGAGAAGCTTCAGAAGTTGTACCAAATGGTGAACGCTCAGCTTTCATGCGTTTTTGCGTGTTCTGTGAAGCACAGAATACGTTTCGTCTCCTGCGCGGTGAGGGTGGTTTATTCAATCCCACTGACGTGTGGAAAAAGTTATATTGGTGAATCTCGCAGATGCCTAAATGACCTGTTGCACGAGCATCACAATAATATATTTAAGACAGTGCAGGGGCACATCGGCATTTATTGTCGTGACTGGGGTGCACAACCCGTCTCAATCAGAGCAGAGTAGTTGATGCGGAACATACGAGCGCTGTGGAACCGGGACATAGACAAGAGGCATAAAAACCAAAAACAAACATTGAACATATAAGATCCGCGTCAAAAACCATAAGAAAACCATCAATAGGTCATTAGCAATGCTTAAACAACAAGGAGCTGCATCAGAAAACAGCGGAAAGCGAAGTATTAAAAATAACCCGCTCAACCCTAGAAACAAAGACAACAGCACAAAACATCTACGCCAAAGAATGGAAGCTTACAGATAACCTTCTAGGAAGGCGACTTTCTTGTCACGGAGTGTGATAGAAGGTACACAGATACACTTATCACCGGACTTGTGGACATGGTATTCTTCTACGATTTCCCTTTCTGTTCTGTCATGAGAATGCTTGAGAAAAGCAGTGCGCGCAAACTGCGGACTGCAATAACACCTTTTACAATGCTCAGAAAAGTGGCCACCAGCGTTATTCTTGATTGACACGCTATGCTCTCTCGCCCTTTCATTGAAACATCTCCCCGTTTGCCCTATACTCACAGCGGCAAGAGAGTGCTAGTAAGTCTCTTTGCGAGAGCAAACGCTTGTCCCATATTTCACTCCCTTTTCAGGAGTACTGCCAACTCTCTGCTGCACAGAGTAGGCACGCTCTCTCGACATAGTTCTGGTACTCTGGCTGAACGAGAGTGACCAAGCTCCCTCGCCAGAGTAAAGTCACGCTTTTGAAATGGAGTACATACACTGTCGGCAGGAATTGCGCTACTCCTTCGCAGAGTTTTACAGTGCTGGTTGGGCTAGAGTGCATGAACTCCCTCCAAGAGTAGAATCACTCTTGCTGCTAGGACTAACGTCTAAACAAAGGGGAAAAAAAGAAAACTGTCGTGCGTTTGCTACAATGTAACAGTGAACCTTACCGGAATGCCTGAAGCTTACCTCACACATACACAGAACTCAAATCCGCACACTCATTCATACACAACACAGCAACACTGAACATATGCACTACTGGCGCTGCACACAACCACACACTCGGTAGCCGGTATATATATCCATGATGTTTTGCCCCCCTTACAGCGCCAGTGGCAGCAGCTCTGACGTGCACTACGACGTTACTTCGCATCCCCTCACGTGCGGTGCCGCGGAGGCGCGGTTACGCCAGAAAAGCAACGCCGGTCAACAAACCACAATGCAAACACATCTCTGGCATTTTCGCACTTTGCTCAACCTCCTGCATTTTTATGTAACAGTGGCTTTCGCTATGCGCAATCTTCAACCTTCGTGCATGCGCCGAGATCGGTCGCACTCCCTTAATATCCAAGAGTAGAAGTCCGTGTGTCATGCTGTCGGCGCTTCTGGGTTTAAGGATACGCTTGCGTGTAAAAATGAGTGTGCAGTAGAGGTTTAGTAGGACTGAATGAACCATTTTTTTCTTGCGTACGTATTCTAGAAAACGATGGGAATCGTTAGGGGCTTTCAAAACGCACCCCGGCAAGAAAGCCGCCGGGCGCACTCGCCGGCACTTCGCAGACACAGACGTCAATTGCGCCTTTTGAACTAACTACAACTTTCTTGTATTTGGTGTTTGCGACGGTTATGTATGTAGTTGAACCTATCGATTCAGATGCAAATCAGTACACTGACACGGGCGCTGCGCGGGTGTATCGTCGATAGCGCGATAAAATACACGTTATTGAGTGTCATTCGTGGTCGTCAGCTGTTTTGTGTTTTATGAAGACGCGAATTTTATTTGAAAAGGAAGATCGCGTCTATCTTCAGTATGCGACCCGTAAAGATGAAGTTGAGCGGTGAACTCTGTCTTGACTAGTCTTTTTACGGCAGGAGTGTTGCGTTGGAGCGTGGCGTAATGTGGAGGCCAAGGAGAAGACGTTTCGAAGATAGTTAAAAAAATGGTCGTACCAGCCGGAGTTAAAACGTTCTTTTTTAAGTTACACACTGATACGCTCCCGGTTAAAACGTGGCTAGAGCAAAGAGGTGACTTTTTACCGTGGGGATCCATTTGCTTACTTTGTCAAAAACCAGAGTCGATAGAGCACGTCTTTATCGATTGCTGGGACGCCTTTTATTTTGGGATGTTCTCCAAAGAACACTTAAGAAGGAATTTCCACTTGCACCACGCGGGATTTGGTTCTTAGCAATAGAAGCGGAACATTTAAAATACGACATTTTCTTTCTCCTTGGCTTGCACAGTACATGGCGAAGCCGCATGGCAGTTAGGCATTGCGATTTAGATGCTCGGCCAGTTCCTATTTGTTTTATTGAACAAATGTGCAAGTTGTGAGAAGTATTTCCAAAGCTTTGCTACGACGATGAACTACTGAATGTTATGGACGACCTGTGTCATCTGAAACCATTTTAAGAGTGTGTGGCACGTGGCATACTATGCTTAAGCTATAACACTAAGCTTGCCGCTTAGTGGGGGTGTATTTGTTTTTGTTTGAATATTACATTCTGTAATAAAGACAAAAAAAAGAGCGTAGCGTAGTGATTGAGACCTCGGCTGCGAATCTGATGATGGCAGGTTCGTTTCTTCCTGCCGGACATTTTTTTCTTCGCGGCTCTTTATTTTTTATTGCAATAATCCTTTAGTGTGTACCTTATTCCAATGGCAATTAGTTTGTGTCGTAAACTAAGTTGGCGATGCGTTAGAAGTTGCCGATGTTCGAGGCTTCGAAGCATGCCTCTTTGGGATACTGTTTCTTTTGTTATCACTGAAAGCTATCCTATTAACTTGAACATTAAAGTGACATCTGTGGCGTCTACGCTCGGAGGATTATGTTTAAGAGACAGTTCAGTGCCTCCTCTATTTTTCAGTGCCTGGGCGAACGCTCTCATCGGGCCGTCGAGCGCGCGCTCCGCGTCCGCTCGCAGCTGCCGCGTGGTGGCGCTGTGCAAGTAGACTATGGGAAGCTGGCGCTGAACGGCCGCGCGTATCACGAAGCTGACGAATTCGTGTATGCATCCGAGTTTAATTGCATTTGTGCTTCTTGCAGGCTTTCACAGATACAGGGGGGTGGAAAGAAACGCGAACATAGCGGCGCGCTGTTTTCATCACGCTCTAACCGTGGCGGCAATAAAAATATGCTTGATGGTCTTTTATTGTGTCATGAATGACGTCGTGTTCTCATCAATCATCCTATAACCACTTGAAAATAGATGCGAAACAGCAAAGAATGCAGATGCCGCATGTTCGCGTGTCTTTCCATCCCCGCTGTAAGTATTCCGCAGGCAGGCTGTCAGGCCGTGCTGCCGGTTCGATACTTGCACTCGAGTTTGGTAGTATTCGCGTTTTATTTTCTATTTCAGGCTATTGCAACCGCCCCAATGCCTTAGTATGTTACACTGTTGTGTTCCACTCTGCAAATGGAACTGAAAGAAATCACGATTGTCTTTTTTTTATTTCCCTTTATTGATAAAGAAAAAATCTCACAGGATGCCTTATGCATTCATCTAAGACGACTGAAAGGCGAAAGCCATCTTCTTCTTTTAGGGGCGAAGCTCCTTAAGGCGGCACCCGTTCGTCCCTCGTAGTCGTAGTCGTAGTAGTCGTAGTGCGTAACCAGTCTTACGCCTTGACCTCCAAGGTTGTGCCGGTGGGAGATTTTTCCTGTGCGTTGTTGAACAATAAAAAATTCGCAGCGTGCGCGTTAACTAAAAGCCGAATTCTTCTGTCTCTCATTCCCCATTAGCAGCCATTGGCATGTTCCAGTAGGAAACGTTAGTAGAAGTAGAAGTGTAAGTGCTAGCTAAAAGCCGACTTCTTCTGTCTCTCATTCCCATTAGCAGCCATTGTTACCTCCAAGGTAGTGCCTGGTGAGATTTCTCCTGTGCGTGATTAAACAATAAAAATTTTGTTCAAAACGCCGTTGATTGATGAAATAAACCAACGAAAGACGCCAGATGTTTTGTAAAAGCAAAACGAAAAGACGCCAGAGGTTTCTAAAGCAAAACGAAAAGACGCCAGCTGCTTAACGAAAGACGCCAGATGTTTTCTAAAGCAATGGTTTTCTAAACAATGATAATTCACAGCGTACATGTAAAATTAAAGTGAGCTGCAAGTCGTCATAGCTCATCGAACCTTTAGTATAAACGCGCCCGATCTCACGTCGGTGATGATGTACTGGGCAGAATTCACGGAAGATTCACGGTTTACCGATGAACCTCCGCAGCTTCGCCCACTCATCATCATTCACTCCGTGGATATGCTGTGATTTTTCTTCTAGTCAGTGTATTGAACATTCCCTGCCTCCCTCCGAGATATTTCTGCGCCTAACGTGGTTTTCATACAGCCTCAAGGATAGGAGGCAGTGCAAGCTTTCTGCACATCAGCGGAAGCATTCACTGCCTCCGTGATCGGCCCATTTTTACCAAGCGAAGATGTAATATGACGACGTCATGTTATGTGACGTTACGACTATGTCACAAAAGTTTATGATCTGTGACGTCATATGATGACGTCATCACGTAATTAGTTTTGCATCACTCGCGCTGACGCCGCCGACGGTCAATTTTCGCGTTTGATGAGCATCTAAGGCTTTCGCCTTAATACACTATTCTATTCACTGTTCGTTCTATGAAATTCCAGCTGCTGTTGGTGTTCGGTAAGGTGGCTTGCAGTAATTAGGCGGGATAATTGGTCTCTTAATACATCTTCAAACTACACTAGAATATGCAGCCGTCGTTTACGACGCGAAGATTCCATTGAATATAAGAATCGGCGGCTTAAGAAGGATGCAGTAGCGTCACTCTTTGCAGACCACCCTTCACGTTCGCAGCCCAAGGTAACAAATCAACCAAGCATGGCAAGTGTCCCTGAACGTGACCGTGTTGCGTCCTTATAGTCAACGAATGCATGTAGTACCAGTAGCAATGCTGCGTCGCGATCGCCGCTGAAGCTGAAGAATCGGAGCCCATGGACACTACATGCGCTACCGGTGAAACAACCGACAGTCATTATATACATTGTCACTGGAAGCAGCTTAGTGACATTTTGTTGATTATTTGCACGTTCCGGGCTGAGTCAAGGAACCGAGGAAGAAGAGGAGCGCGAGGGCACGAGCGGCGGGGACGCTCAGAACTGAAAGCAGAGCGCTTCCACACGCAGCTCGAATAAAAGTATATTTTACCTTGTGCCTTTATGACAGAGTTGCGTCTGATCGCAGTGTCAGGAACGCCATCGTTTAAACATTTGGTGCCGAAGAACCGGGATTGAAAGCCAGGAAACAGCGGACGGCTACCAGTCAACTGCACAGGCATGGACCGACTGAAGTCGAAGCGGACGTCGCGGCGAGCACAGAACACGAGGAAAGCCCTACGCAACATGTACGACCACGTTCTTGTCAATATCCGCAGACTCGAGACTCTGGGTGTGCACAAGTCATCCTTCTCATCTATGCTCTGCGACATTCTACTGCGTGCTCTTCCACGGGACATAGTCTTTCAGTATCATCGGTCGTGTGCCGTCCAGGTGGCATGTGACTCGAGAAGTGATGCTACACCCGTGGGACTGGATGGTGTGCTCAACTTCCTGGGCATTGAGCTGGAAAGCTTAGAGAAGAGCGATTTCAATGACGCTGGAAGACGACAATTCGGAACAACGCCCGCGGCAAGTCAGTTGGCATATTCTCGCCGTGGGAAACTTACGTCATCTGTGCTTCACAGCAACGCGGCAAGGGAACCAAAAAAGGACAACTGCGTCTTCTGCTCGTCCAGTCAACACAAATCTGAACTGTGCACAGCTGAGTTACCACTGACGCAGAAAAAAGTACTGTCCAATGACAAGAGGTGTTTCCGCTGCACCACCAAAGGACATCGGGCACGGGACTGCAAAAGGAAGATCTCCTGCTCGAGATGCCAAGCGCGACACGCTGCAAGCATGTGTGATCCCGACAGGTGTTCGCGGAAGACAGACTATGTCAACAAGAACGACGGAAAAACTACGACAGTCTGCGCATCACTTGGAAAACGACCACCAAATGAAGGTTCCATCGCTTGCGTCTTTCTCCAGACTTTCCGAGCATGGGCCATAAATGATGACACGTACACGTGTCGCTACATACGAGGAGTTTTTGATGGCGGCAGTCAGAGGACATTCATAACTGAAGCCTTGTCCAAGCACCTTCGGCTGAAAAGTGTGGGAACTACTCGGATAGCACTCAACACTTTCGCGAGTGCATCAGACCAAGCGGCTAAGAGGCGTCGGATCGTCGAACTGCGACTGCGGAGTCAATTTTCCGACCAGGAGATAGTCCTAGCAGCAATAAAGATCCCACACATCTGCCAGGACATCGAAGAGACAACAATGGACGCAGCCTTCGTCGCTTCTTTCAAGAAGCTTGGAAAGGATGTCGCCGATGAGCTGATACACCCATCTGTCATAACGAACAATGGTATCAGCGTACTGATCGGTTCCGATCAGATGTGAAAAATATTGACCGGCGAAGTTTCAAGATGCGAAGGCAACGAATCCTTGATTGCACTGAACTCCAAGTTTGGATGGACCTTCCAGGGGAGCACATCGCACTTGATGTCTCAAACAACAGCTACACGAATGATGGTGTGCGTGCTCAAAGTTCAAGCTACCGATTCCGACGAGTTTCTGCGCTCCTTTTGGGAACTTGAGAACATAGGAATTACAGACACGATAGGCAAGCTTCCTGAAACGAGCAAGGCCATGATACAATTTGAGAAAACCATCAGCTTTCGCAACGGAAGATATGAAGTGGCCCTCCCTTGGAAGGATGGATTCGAGCTTGCAAGCAACAGGCAAGTCGCCATTACTCGACTAGAAAAGCTTGTCAACCGTCTCAGCGCCAAGAAGGGACTGTTCGCAACGTATGACCGTACCATAAGAGAGTACTTGCGGGCAGGACACGCTGAAGTCGTCAGTGACGCACCTTCTGACGTGACAAAGTTATAATATATGCCGCACAAGGAAGTCATACGTGAACAAGCGCTGACCACGAAAATTCAAGTGGTGTTTGACGCTTCGTCACATGCCAAAGGATGCAAGTCACTTAACGACTGCCTTGAAAAAGGTGACAACTTGTATCAAGACCTCGTGCAAGTCTTGCTACGCTTCAGAACGCACCCGGTGGCAATGATCGCAGACATCGAAAAGGCATTCCTTCAGATTTCGATACGGGAAGAAGACAGAGATGCTTTCAGCTTTCTCTGGTTCGAAGAAGGAGATTTATCCAAGGCCAAGTTACAAGAGTGGAGGATGACACGAGTACCTTTCGGAGCCACATGTAGCCCATTCTTGCTCACAGCTACCATTCTTTACCACGTCAAAAGAGCAACGGCTGCCATGGCGCAAACAGCACGAACTCTTGCTGAGTCTTTCTACGTAGACGACTTAGTCACTGGTGGCGATACAGAAGAAGAGGCCGCTAAACTTTGCCGAGAAGCGCAAACAATAATGAAATCGGCAGGCATGACACTGCGCAAGTGGACAACGAATTCAGAAAATTTGATGCGAACTCTTGAACGTCAGCAAGAGTCTACCAATAACGGAATGGTCGTCCTTCACGAAACATCCGTCAAGGTCCTGGGTCTGGTATGGTATCCTGCAAGAGACGAATTCAGCTTTTCGGTTGAAAATTTACTCAGATTTATGGCAGCACAGAGGGACACAAAGAGATTTGTCTTGCAGGCAGCATCAAGAATATTTGACCCATTGGGACATGTCGGGCCATTTACCATTGCCATACGAATATTATTTCAGAAGCTGTGGAAATGAGGAATCAGCTGGGATGAAGTACTGCCTAATGACCTGCAAAAGGAATGGCATGATTGGGTCATCCAGCTACCCCAACTGCAAGCCGTTGCTGTTCGCCGCTATCTGTGTGGCGGAGGCAGAATGCACAACGTGCTTCAAGTACATGTCTTCTGTGACGCCAGTCCAGCAGCATACGGAGCAGCAATATACGTCGTGCCAAGTCCTGAGAAGCCGACGTTTTTCATTGCAAAGTCACGTGTAGCACCCATTAAGGAGACGACGCTGCCGCGATTGGAGCTTTTGGCTGCCTTAATCGGCTCAAGAATGTTGGCCTACGTAAGGAGTGGCTTGAAAAGTGTTCAAACTGACTACACGATGTGGACGGATTCAGTGATCGTGTTGTCATGGATAAAAGGGGACGCCACGAAATGGAAGCAGTTCGTAGCCAACAGAGTCGATGAAATCAGGTGCAAAACAGATCCATCAAAGTGGAGACACTGCCCTGGGACGGACAACCCGTCTGACATATAGCTCAACAAAATGCGTTGGCGGGCTAGTTGGTGAGAATCCATATTGCTTTTTTAGCGCAAAAAAACGACACCACAAGAAAGAAGACGGAACACAGCGCTACTCTCAACTGACATGGTTTATTGCGTCACTCCACTCTTTATAGCAGCCAGATACCGGTAGGACATGCGCCGTGCACCCTATGCGCACAATCACCACACCTTGGACACCTGAGCGCAATCATGAAAGCGCATCCAAAAAGCAAAATTCAGCAGAAAACAAGGTAATGGACGGCACACTAATGCACTGCGACCCCAATGATTGAATGAAAAAAGCTTCCGATAATTCTCGGGCGGTGGTGTCACGACTCTTCTTTAAGATAGGCCTCACCAAACTTGCTAAAGGTGTCAAACAATGCAAAGTGCTCGCTCTTGAAGTTTTTTTTCACTGCTAAGACGCACAAATTGGATGTGCCTTTCCGTACAATAGTCAGTGAAAACAATTGTTGGCAGATTTTAGTTAGCCGTTTTTTGCAAAAACAGTTGAATCTGCTGACCATTGAAGATCCTTTCGGCATAAAAAACTCCTCCGATGTTGTTTCCTTTCTGAGAGACAACCACTCAGTTGTCAACTTTTTTTCTGTGGACGTCGAAGATTTATATTATTCGATACCGCACGATGAGCTTTTTCGCTGTGTGATGGCCTGCATCGAAGAAAACGGAGAGTTAGACTTTCGCAATGCTACTGGAATGTCCTCAGAAAAATTCTTGTCCGTTCTTGAGTTTTACCTAAGCGCAACTTTTATCTCGTTCGAAAACCAGCTATTTATTCAAAAAAAGGGTGTGTGTATTGGTTCGTGTGTGGCGCCTGCTCTTTGTAATATTTTTTTATCCTTTGTCGACCGTGCTCTTAAGAGTGTTTTAGACAATGACCTGGTCCAGATTTTTAGATATATTGACGATTTCCTTGTTGTGATAAAACAAACTAACCACGAAGGCTCTGGCGCAGTAGCTGATATTTTATCTCTGTTCAAGGACAACGGCAAGGGTTTAACCTTCACACACGAACTCACAAAGGATGGTAAAATGCAGTTTCTGGATCTACAACTTTCCTTACAAGCAGGTCATGCCTGCTGGATGTACTCGCCGCGTGCACGTAAGGGTCTTCTGCCATACGAGTCTGCGCACTCTAAGGTTGTCAAACGTGCCATTGCCATGATGTGTCTTGAATCATCATTAATGAAATCGTGCCATCACACAGCTAACGAGAGCTTTAACGCGCAGTTAAAAAGGTTGCAGGATGCGCGTTACCCAAGTGTGGTTGTGACGTCGGTCTCTGAAGTTTTTCTTCAGAAGCTGAAAGGCAAGCGCCAGAAGTGTAGAAACGACACAGAGAAGAAGCCAGTAGTAGTGCCGTATTGCCATAAAGTGGCTCACAATCTTAAGAATGTGGCCACTAGGTACCAAATCCCGGTTGTATTTTCTGCCCCCCGGAAACTCTCTATGTTGTGCAGGCGTGTTTGTAAAGAAAACAAAAAGCCGCAATGTGAAAAGAGACACCAGAAGTTTGTCGAGTGCAGCATAGGGGTGGTCTACAAGATTCCACTCTCTTGTGGCAAAGTGTATGTAGGTCAGTCAGGCCGCTGTGTGAATGAGCGCCTTAAAGAACATGAGCGATCCCTGCCGACTGGTACAGGCTCACATTTAGCTCAACACTGCAAAAAATGCAATTGTCAAGCCTTGTTTAGACTAACCACTATCTTAAAGAAGAGTCGTGACACCACCGCCCGAGAATTATCGGAAGCTTTTTTCATTCAATCATTGGGGTCGCAGTGCATTAGTGTGCCGTCCATTACCTTGTTTTCTGCTGAATTTTGCTTTTTGGATGCGCTTTCATGATTGCGCTCAGGTGTCCAAGGTGTGGTGATTGTGCGCATAGGGTGCACGGCGCATGTCCTACCGGTATCTGGCTGCTATAAAGAGTGGAGTGACGCAATAAACCATGTCTGTTGAGAGTAGCGCTGTGTTCCGTCTTCTTTCTTGTGGTGTCGTTTTTTGCGCTAAAAAAAGCAATATGAACCCGTCTGACCTGCTCACGCGTGGTGTGACGCTCGAGAAACTGCTGTGCAACTCTAAATGGTGGCATGGTCCTGAGTGGCTACACAGACCTATGTCCGAATGGCCGCTACAGTTCAACGAACCAGACATAGAGGAAGCCACACAAGGTGAAGTCGCAGTAGTACACGTCGCAGTAGTAAAGCGCTTCTCAAGTCCAATCATCGACATTCAACGGCATAGCAGGCTTCAGCGCCTACTCAGAGTCACTGCCTGGGTGTTCAGATTCACCGACCGCTGCAGGAAGAGGACAGATCAAACTGGACATCTCCTGACAACAGAAATCTTGAACGCTGAACGGTATTGGATCAAGCGTACTCAAGAACAAGGCTTTCCTACAGAGATCACCGGTTTGTCGAAGGGCCAACCAGTAGAGTCCACATCGCGAATCGCTGAGCTGCGCCCTTACCTAGACACAGACGGGGTTCTTCGGGTTGGAGGACGCTTATCGCTTATGCATTCCACGCAAGACGTTAAGCACCCGATCATACTGCCGTCAAGCCACCACTTTTCGGCCCTTTTGGCAAACAGAGCCCATCATCAAGTCCTACATGGAGGCGTTAGAGACACGCTTACCCAGCTTCGAGAACGCTACTGGATTTGCAGAGCTCGCACTTTGGTGAAGAGAGTGTTTGCACGACTGCAACGTATGTAAGCGCTTCAGTGTGGGCCCAGGAAGAGCTGAGACTGCTCCAATGGCAAGCCATCGACTGTCACCGACGAACCCGTTCGAAGTGGTAGGAGTCGACTTCGCCGGCCCCCTTTATGCCCGCACGGAAAAAGGCGAAACGAAGTGTTACATTGCACTTTTCACGTGCGCCGCATCTAGAGCCGTACACCTCGAACTCGTTTCGAAAATGACATCCGAGGCTTTCCTACTGTGCCTACGGCGATTCATAGCTAGAAGAGGAATACCTAGCGTGATCTACTCGGACAACGCACGAACCTTTCGCAAGGCATCGGCAGACATGAGACGACTACACCGTATGGTCTCTGAAGGGGAAGTAGCTGGTCACCTCAGCGCCAACGGCATTTCGTGGAAGTTTATAGCGCCAAATGCCCCTTGGTGGGGTGGATGGTGGGAGCGCCTCATACGATCAGTGAAGCTTCCTCTGCGAAAAATTATCGGAAAAGCTCGTCTAAACTTCGAGGAAATATTGACAGTGCTGGCTGAGGTCGAAGGAGTCATAAACTCTAGGCCTTTGACTTTCATCGAGACAGATGCTGGAGAACCTTGCACGTTGACGCCAGCTGAGCTTCTCCTTGGACGAAGGTTGACTTCTATTCCGTATGCGACCGTCGATGAAGTCGCCGGTAGTTCCAAACGAGCAGATGCCATACGCAGACACACCTATAGAAAGCTACTAGTTGAAACATTTTGGAAGCGGTGGCAAAAGGAATACCTGTTGCAACTACGATCTGCGCACTGTACTGACACCAGATCAACCAAAGCAGTGAAACAAGGGGACGTCGTGCTGGTGCATGCTGACAACGCGCCCCGCCAGCTATGGAAGCTTGCAAGGGTCATGGAAGTGTACCATAGTGCCGACGGCCTCATTCTTTCCTGCAAGATCAAGTTGCAAGGAGGTCTTCTTGTGATCAGGCCGATACAAAGACTCTACCCGCTTGAATTGCGTACCTAACTTTGGCGTGGCCGGGAATGTTGATTATTTGCACGTTCCGGGCTGAGTCAAGGAACCGAGGAAGAAGAGGAGCGCGAGGGCACGAGCGGCGGGGACGCTCAGAACTGAAAGCAGAGCGCTTCCACGCGCAGCTCAAATAAAAGTATATTTTACCTTGTGCCTTTATGACGGAGTTGAGTCTGATCGCAGTGTCTGGAACGCCATCGTTTAAACAATTTCATGCTATTTACCGCATGAACTCATGCGACACGCCGTGCCACCGTCTACACCAGTAGACGGTGGCACGCATCGGGGAACTTCAAGCGCCCAAGCTTTCAGTATTAGCTGTTGGCAAATGCTGCTTTCGAAAGTCGACTTTCAGACAGTCAATAACCGACTCTCAGTCAAGCGAACGTAAAGGTGACAAAAGAATTTTCCGCGCATCACTGGCATGCGCTCTCTGGAATCGGGCTAGCAGACGACGCGCGAGCGTCTCGATCAAATAGCCGCGAAAGACACATGCCTTCGAAATGGGCTGGTTGCCCAGAAAGACAAGTGCTTCATGATTCCAGTTTACAAGTTTTCATTATACTTTAAACAACGCGAATACAGCCGAAAACTGAACCATATACCAGCTTCGAATGCAGCCACGGCATTCGTTTGCGCTAGCGACGACGCGACGGCTGTTCTACTACGGTGGCGGCGCACGGCGGCTAAAAGCCGCACTAACGCCGACGGTCGGTTCCCATTGCGCTCCGCTCCTTCGCCCAGGCACAGAAAAATAGAGGAGGCGCTGGGCAGTTATATATCGCTGTGCGGCGTCGGCCAGAAGTTCGCGCTGGGTTGTACTCCGTCGGCTTAGGAGGGAGTTCCCGACCCTTTTCAAGCTACGTCGGGTGGAAGTTCTGTGGATTGGGAACTCTACATGAGTAGCAGAGAGTTCGCGGTCTCTTTTACTCCGCCTTCAAGGAAAGAGTAAGTTCCGCGGCTAACTCTCCACTACTCCCCCACGGCGTTAAAGAACTCTGGCGAGAGTAATACAGTCGCTCTACTCTTGCAGTACTCCCTCTACATCCGTGAGTGTTTATACACTTTATCGCAGGTTTTTTGGTGAGGTCCTGGAACTTTTGTTATTGGGTGGATGATTCGCAAAAGTTATCGCCCTTGCTGGATGCTTGTATAAATTTTTCATCTCTGGTCAATAAACCTCAGCTGAAAGTTGAGCGCTTGTCCTGTGTGCCTCTTGTCTATGTCCCCGTTCCATAACGCTCGTATGTTGCGCATCAAGTATGAACCAACTTGCCCAAACACGTTTTGCAGAGAAGATTAATGGGGAGAGTTCAGCTATCTGGCGAAGTTATCGAAGCTGAGTTTGTGCGCTCGGAGCGTGTCAGATGATCTGGCGAAGATGTAAGCATCTTTTCTTTCTTGTCTCCTACCCTCTTCCATGCCATGTATATATGTACTCTTTTTTATCGAAATAAAGCTAGTTGAAAGTCAGCGCTCTTTGCCTCTGCTCGTTTCATCCTTTTCCAAACTTTTTATGTACTGTTAAGATTTTGTAATGGACCTTGTGAGCTTTTTGTTACGACATACTGAAGGCAGTTCATTACTATTCCCCTCTTGACAAGCTTGCAATGGGTGCTTGCAAAGGGAAGTAGGCCTTTCCTTGACTAAACTTGCAGCATGTGTTATCGGCACTCAACAGTAGGCTCAAGTCAAGATGTTGAAGTCTGTTGTGTTCCGGTAGTTTCCACGTGTACTTATGACCGGCCCCATTTGTTGTGAAAACGTCAACAATCTTATTAGGAACTATTCGCATATTTCACTGCATACATATGTTATAATTACAGGGAAGCCACATACCAGCACATTTTTGCGACGTCCGAGCCTTGAATTTTGGAATGATTACGTTTTCCTACGAGCGATAGCTGTATGTCGCAACGAACTGGAGCAACTGACGATCCAATGCAAATATTGCCTTTTTTGAATAAAGGAGTCCTCTTCAAATTTTTTAATGGTTGACTTGAAATAAGACTCCTACCCTAAGAAGGATTCAGAGTCTGAATGTCCAACGAGTCTGAATGTCCAACCGAGACGGAATGTTCAATTTCGAAGAGGAGAACTTGTCCTAGTTCGAAATTTGTCAGAAAACTAATTCATTGCGTTAAGATAGCCTACCGGAAGATCGCGTTGTCTTTGTGTTTGTAAATGTTCATTGTGGCATCAGCATCGTATTCTTGTTCCCTTATTAATTTGCTTTACTGCATTCATCATAATTTCAACTTTTGTTTGTTTTATTGTTTTCTATATTTAGTTTTCATATGTATATTTCATCAGTTATCTTATTTTGTTTGATTACATACTTTCTGTGATGTCCGAAATCCGCCATCACACCCCCTTAAAGAATTACGAAAGCGGGCGCTCGCTCGTCCACTTTGTGGAGTATTTATGCGCGTTTAGTCCCTGGGTGTGTCAGCCAGCGCCACTCGTAGCCAAGGCGGCGAGTGTGGAACACTTTTTGCCAGAGGGCGTCACGAGGCACGTAATCTTCACACGAGGCGCCAGCTGACCAATAAACCCTGACATGCTGCATCATGTCTGCCGGAACGAAGCCCTCGCTACGAAAGTGCAAAATAAGGAGAATTGTTCGAGGGATTCAACTTTCTTTGTTAAAAAAACAACAACAGCCAGTTAAGCTAAAGAGAGGATAGGGAACAATATTTATTGTTTTTTTATCTCTGGTGTGATCATTACAACCCAAATTGGAGGCAATAAAAAATTGGACCATCTCCCCGAAGGGAACCCTGATGGGATGCGAAGCAGCAGCATTGCGCACGCGTGGCGTCACGGGTTGAACGGCGCTAACGCGGGTGCTGCGGTGAGCGCTGGAAGATTCGTCTGAAGCGAAACTCGGTGTAGCGTTTACTGGTGTAAACGTTTGTTTGAAAGGCAGACACGGGAGGCGAGCGGGCGTTGGCGCCGGCAGCTGCGGGCGCTCCGGCGGGTGAGGGAGAGAGTGACGTACGCGCGCGCCTGCGAGGGAAGCGTGCGAGGGGAGCGTGACCTCAACGCCCAGCTGCGGCGTGACCTACTTGGCACCGCTCCAACACCTGTGCCGAGGGAAGCGCGTTGCCTCGCGTTTGTGCGGACGGAGGGACAGCGTTACACAGGCTACTCAAAGAGCTGCTTCGCATCTAAAAGTGGATGAAAGAGCACGCTTTCCTTCGGTGGGCCGAATGCGCAACGTTACAAGTACGGCTACGAGTTGCGCTGGCTAATACTGCGAGGGATCAAACGCACATAAATATTCAACAAAGTGGACGAGGGAGCACCCTGCATCGTAGCTCAATCGTTAGAGCATCAGACGCCTAATTCGAAAGTGTTCAGTTTGGATCCCACCAACGGAAAGGGTAGCACTAAATCAATGCTTGAACAGAGCGCTGAAAATCTATGAGGCTAAATAAATGCTTGAAAGAAGCGCCCACCAGAAGGCTGGTGTATTAAAGGTATGCGAACTCATTGCCCACAATATTGTTGCTACTCTGCGGGGTTAGACGCTCTCTATTATGTACAATTTTGGTTCCTCCGACTAGCGGCTCATTTGAATTTTCCGACTGGGGCGGAATGTCCAACAAGACGTATTATCGAACCGAGACGGAATGTCCAGCCGTGACCGAGTGTCCAACGAGCCTGAATGTCCACTATTGGACATTCCGTCTCGGACGTTCAGGCCGAAAGCGCCTAAGAAGGCGTCACTGAGGATTCTTGCGGCGTTCTCAACTTCAGATACTCTAAAGGCTGTTATCCTTTCCTCTAAATTTCTTATTAGTTCCTGATGCATTCCAGAACAATACAGCTCTTCAATATCAATGGAAAACCCCGCGTAGAACCTAGGAGGCAGTCCTTCTAAACACTTAAAGGGGTCCTGCAATGGTTTTTCGTCTGCATTGTGCAGCAGTGGAGTGTGTGTTGTGTTGTATACCGAGATGAACGCCACAAGAATTCTTAAAATTGGCGCACGGGAACAGACGTTATTAGCCTTCAAACTTGAAACGCCATAACACGACGACAAAAACATTCCCTTTCTCATTTCACTCTGTTACTGACGTCAAATGCTGGTTCCAATAACCACGCGCCCCTTTAGATACATGCCGGTAGTCTCGCGTCATGGTGGTCGACAGGACTCCCAGGTTTGGCTATTTGCGCCAATTTGGCTACTCCTTTAGGCCGGTGGCGGCAGAAAAAAATGTCCTTGCTACTTGGCTACTTTTTGGCTACTTTCGTGTTTCCTCGACTCGAACCACGTTAACAATATTCGGAGACGGCGCAGTAGCCGACGTTCTGGTATGTGGTGTCGAATCAAGGCAGCTAAGGCATGTTTCCAGCTTTCCAAATCCGCCTCTTTCACGATGCCACGGCGCATGCGTCCTTCATGTATCGGAATGGTCGCGAAACACTTTTTTTTATCTCGGAGGCTTTCATACTGGTGTTGGTACGGTACGGTTGTCCTGTCCCCTGGCAAATGCAAAAATGCATTATACACAATAGAAGGCTCTTAGACTGCTGGCTGAGACTCGGGGAGAACTTCTGCATGGGGCGTCGTTTTGCATGCCTCCTAGTGCTGGACGTGACATTAAAGATTAATTGGAAGTGAACAGGACAATCGAAAACGATGCGCATCGTGGGCGTTCTGCACTGAATCACGTTAGAAATAAAATATTCGAAGAACGGAACTGCTCATGTCATTTCTTAAAATTTGGGTATGAACTGCAGCTCAAGAATAATAACTTCTCGGACTTCGTCGTCACGCAAGAAATAATTGCGAAAATGACTGTGATTTATGCTTCCATGCCATACAGTCATGCCATATTCAATTTACGGGCGAAGCACCTTAGGGTCTCGCCTTGTTGGCGTGTCATGTTGTCGCCACGGTCTATCATAAGCGGGTCTGCACCACAAAAAAAAAGGGTAAATCGCACTACGCGTCACTGGCCTATACTACGCATATTATGAGTTAAAGGTTCGTCGTTACTGCCTAAAACATTATGTTTGTCTTAGCAGTGGTGTCTGAATCCCCGACGAAATTTATCAAGGCGCTCAAGTTTCTTATCTAAAACCAGATTCGCAAAGGTGGTAACCTCATCTCTTTGAAACACCACTTCTTGAAACACATCTGAATATGCCCCACAAACACAAAAAAAGACAAAGGATAAATCCCACTACTCGGCACCGGTCCATACTGTGCATATTGTGTTGAGTGAAAGGTTCTTCGTTACTGCCTAAAACATCATGTTTGGCTTAGCAACGGTGTTGGAATCCCAGACGAAATTTGCCAAGTCGCTCAAGTTTCTTATCTAAAACCAGAGACACAAACGCGCACCTACTGTAAAGTCATCTATTTGAAACACCGCCCCTTGAAACATGTAGGGAACCCACGTTCAAGTTTGAGCGCGACGCTCGCGCGGCTGAGCTATGCGTTACTGGCGACAAACACTTCCCGCGAAGGCAGTTTGTCGCCGGATTTTCCAGCGGCAGCGGCAAGGACTATGCGCGCATGCGCTCCTCATTCGGCCCAGATCACAGCTAATCAGCAATAGTTACATTGTGATGGAATCCGAGACCAAACCACAGATGCAATCCGAGAGCTCTGCGCGGAAGCGGGAGTGGAAGTGGTGTGGCCGTGGATGCCCCCAGTTGCGGTAAGAGCAGTGGCGCCACTCGACGTTGTTTTGGAAGCCTATATACAAAGTGATGGTGCGTTAGTACACCGGTGGCTAGTAAAGCAGTTAAAGTAAATATTTTTCTGTGGGAAACACCGGCGCACTTCCTACATGCTTCGCCCCTCCCCAGCTTCTTTTATTATCGCCACAAGCCTATTACTTCTAGTCCTCTTAAGAAAACTCACACAAAACACGTGAAGACAGTGTCACTAGAAGTTTATGATAAGGTGCACAGCGTCTTCATTTCTTGGATACGTACGCTATTGTATAAATATAACCTGCGCACCCAGATGGTTGGCGCATGACGCATGTGCAGCGGCCCCAAACGCTAGCATAGAGCTTTGCGTCACCTCTGTTATAAAACTGCCTATTTTTGAAACAGATCAAGAAACTTTGTCATCTTGCGCGAAATTATTGTTGAAGCCAGCAATTTATACGTCAATCTCAGCAATTCAGATATTGAAAGGTTCATCCTATACATATTAAAATGTTCGACCAAAGGCTCTTGCGTTGACGTCATATTTTTTTAGCGCAAACACGAAGAAAAAGAACGAACTGGCTGAGAAGAGAAGAAGACAGTGCACAGGGCAAGCGCTAAACATCAACTGGCTTTATTTAGAAAAAAAACCACTGGAAAAGACAGATCACCTAAAGCGCATGCGCGCAGTCGTGGCATAGCTAATCAAACATCGACCTGAATAACCTCAACTCGTTGCCGTACAAATATATAGACGCATCACTACTACACTCTGTGCCCTTGCTCTTATTATGGAAAGCTTCCAGCAACTCCCTTCCCAAGGTATCCCCACCCCTTCCCAGAATCTTGATCTCGCTTTGCACACGTGCAGGCTGCGCAATGCAACCGGTAACTGCGCATTACTACCATTTTTCAACGACAACTCATGTTCCCGCGCACGATCGCTGATGCACCTCCCGGTCTGACCTATGTAGGTCTTCCCACATGATAGTGGTATGGCATACACCATGCCTATTGCGCACCTCACGTACGGCCTGGCATGGTTCTTTTTGCATCCATGCTTGTCTTTTTCATCGCATACGCGTGCGCACAGGCCACCCAGTTTCCGAGGGGCGCAGAACACGACAGAAACGCCGTGCTTGCTGGCGACCTTCGTAAGGTTGTGGGACATCCTGTGGATATACGGTACCACTTCAGGTCGCCGCCTCACTCGTGCGTCACTGGCAATTTTCGGTTTCATGCCTCTCATCTTCTTCAAGATGTCTTGGGAAACTGCACCAACGACCGCGCACGGATAACCAGCTGCCCGTAGCCTTGCTAATTGAACTTGAAAGCTGTCCTGCACAGTGTGCGTACACGACTTCACCAGAGCAGACTCGAGGCAAAGCTTCGCAATACCCCTTTTCACTAGCTTAGAGTGCGCCGAATCATAAGGCAACAAATCTTTTTGCGCACGTGGGTTGCATTGCCAACAAACATGGTCTTCTCTAAGATGTAATTTCAAATATAAAAACTGTATGGAACCATCTGATGGCAGTTCATGAGTAAAGTTCAAGCCTTGCTCATGTTGGTGAAAAACTGATAAAATGTGGTCAACGCAGTAATGCAGGGAAGAATCCGTGTTAGTCTTTAAATGATCAAGAAGTCATCAACGTATCTAAAACCCTTCAGGAATACCTTGTCGTCAAGTACACTAAGAACATTGTTATCAAAAGCCGCCAAAAATTGTTGCAGAGCACAGGTGCCACACAAGAACCGATACAAACACCTTGGCGTTGTACATAAAGTTTCCGTTTAAAAGATACAAACGTTGATTTCAGGTAAAAGTCTAATAAATTCATAAATTGAGCACGGACATCCCTGCGGAATTCTGAAATTGGACCACGCCGTTATTATCAATACAACCTTGAACAGCAGCAAGTACTTCTCTCTGGGGCACAGAGTAAAACAAATCTTCTACATCTACTGAAAAACACTGACCTATTGCCTCCCCACCCTGGATGAAGGCAATGACATCTTGAGAACTTCTTGTTAAAAAAGGATCGTCGATAACTAGGGAACTTAACTGCTTCAGCAGGAACCGGCTGATGAGCTGTTGCCACGAGCCACGTTCGCTTACAATCGTTCGGAATGGAATTGCCGGTTTGTGCGATTTCGTGGTGAAAAACACAGATAACACGCCACACTTACAGTCCTTTACACCTTCTGCTAGCTTGGTCAACCCCAAGGTCCTGGCACAACACGGCCGCCTTCTTCTTGACCTTTGTCGCCTTCTGTTTCACTGATATGAAGTTCTTTTCAATGGCCCCTAGTGCCTTTTCGTCGTAGGCACCTGCTGAAAACACGACGAAACGGCCTTCTTTGTCGGACTGGACCAGACGCAGGTCGTTGCCCTTCAAGAAGGTCACCACACAAGCCGTAGGGTCTTTCCTGGTTTTCCGTCCACCGCCCCCCACTACCCCTGTAATCACGTCCACACCCTCTAATAGGCACCTCTCCTGTGGGCGAGCTGGTTAAAAGGGCTCCTCCGAATTCTCCGAAGCAGAGGTCTCCGCGGAAGAATGGGGTGCTCGTACCAGAAACACGGATCAAGATCCCGGAGAAGATTGCCCAAGTACTTAACAAAGGGCCGAAATTCAGCCACTGAACCAAGCCTTCAGCCTCAGGAGCTACTGGCAATGAATAGACGCATTTCCGAAAGGCTGTAAAGGAAGACCAGGAGAGGTGCCTATTAGAGGGTGTGGACGTGATTACAGGGGTAGCCTGGGGCGGTGGACTGGGAGCTTTCAATATTAAGAGCAAGGGCACAGAGTGTATTAGTGATACGTCTATACATTTGTACGGCAACGAGTTGAGGTTATTCAGGTCGATGTTTGATTAGCTATGCTACGACTCCGCGCATGCGCTTTAGGTGATCTGTCTTTTCCGTGGTTTTTTTTTCTAAATAAAGCCAGTTGACGTTTAGCGCTTTCCCTGTGCACTGTCTTGTTCTCTTCTCAGCCAGTTCGTTCTTTTTCTTCCTGTTTGCGCTAAAAAAATATGTACTCTGGGATACAACACCAACTAGCCCGAGAGGAAGTTTTATTGAAGCATAGTCTTGCGTTGAGTAATGTAAATAAAGACGTCACTTATGTTTTCACACGCGTGTGGCTATTTTTGGCTACTTTTACTGCCCTTGGCTCAAGCTGGCTAATTTCTGGCTAGTTTTTCAAGCCCGCATCGCCACCCTAGTTTTTCAAATTTTTTGGCTATTTTTTACCTTTTGGACCTGGCAACCCAGGTGGCTGATGCGCAGGGGTGCAATCGCGGAACGATGCTATTCCCGATTCCAATGCCATATTCTATGCTATTCTTATCATCCACCACTCGCGGCTGGCTGATCGCGTTGATGACGCGGACGGACCGTCGTTCTTACCAATGGCCAAGCACGAAGAGCACGAAAAGCATTGGAATAAAAAATAGAATCGTTCCGCGATAGCACCCCAGCTCACCTAGCGCCGTTTTGCAATTATTTTGGAAATTTTATATTCAAAAACAAAAATCTTTTTTACCTGGGAAAGTAAAGTGCTTTTATAATCTTTAGCACGCAATAGTGTAGCCTAGCTGGAACCATATGAATACTACATGCAACTTGTCATGCCAAGCCATTCAGACACCCGGCCATTGTCGCCACTGCCACGTGATGAAGCGTCACTTCCGATCACAAAAAATATGGCTGTTACTTGTCACTGTCATCTGAAATCAAGGTGGTCTATTCGTTGAAATAAAATAACAGCTTTGTGCACGGCACTGCCACTCGCGCAACAATATCGGTGCATTCCACCGTTCCTGAAGAAGCGAAGACAACGACACGCTTAATTTGTGTCACAGGGCCCCTTTAACAACGTCCGATGAACTTCTTGCTCACAGAAACATGCAGATCGAAGTATGGCTGACTGGGTGTGTTGGATCAAGATCGAGGCGCGACGACGACAACGCCCTTACTCTTCAAAATAAGCTACTCAGCAAGTACGTCACCTTCGACGTTTTCTTCATTGCAAAGACGCAAACAGAGAGTCGCCCCTTCAGAGTAATAGCGTCCGAACGTAACACGTGGCAGCAGTGCATCGCCGTATTCACGCTAGAGAACCTCAAGCTTCTCTCGGTAGACGACCACTATCTGGTCAAACATTCCGTTTAGGTCGCCAACTGTCTTCGGGTAAGCGGAGAAATCCTGGATGACTTCTCAATTGACATGAATGACTTATATTATTCTATGCCTAATAATGAGTTGCTTCAGTGCGTACAGGAAAGCTTACACTGTCACTCCAAAATGGCGCTGGTGTACCAAAAGGCGAATTGATAGGTATGTTAGAACTTTTTCTGAGTTTCACCTATGTTGAATGGGACGGTAGTCTTTACCTCAGGAAACGTGGCGTTTGTATGGTTTCGTGTTTAGCGCCAATCTTAAGTGATTTATTTTTAGCTCGTGAGGGCCGGACCATTTCTAGCCTTTTCAAAAGTAGTGGTGTCATCAAGGTCTTTAGATTCATTGATGATTTTTCGTTTCGCGTAGCAACAAGTTCATAGATGCCCACCTAGTCGACAGCGCTACTGTGACAACTTTTCGACATATCCGATCTCCCTGAGAAGTGATTCACAAACTTTTGGTCGATTCAACTAAAAGGTTTTTCGTTATGCAGCATAGATGCCGACCTAGTCGACAGCGCTACTGTGACAACTTTACGACATATCCTATCTCCCTGAGAAGTGATTCACAAACTTTTGGTCGATTCAACTAAAAGGTTTTTCGTTATGCAGCTGTTTCCATCAAATTACCATGTATTTTGGCAGTAGGAGCCCCGGGTAAATAAACCACTGCTACCGTTTACCTCGTCTCACTCTAAGGCCTGTATTCACAAAAGAAGCTTATTCTTAACTTATGACTTAAGTAACCGATCGGCACTTAACGCGTTTCACAGACCAATCTTGTACTTAAGTGAAACTTAAATCGCCACTTAAGTACCGGAAAGTAAAGTACAGCTACTTGCTACCTTAAAAAGTTATCCTCAACGTCTGACTTCAGTAACCAATCGCCACTTAACGCGTTTCACAGACCAATCTTGTACTTACGGTAAACTTAAATCAGCACTTAAGTACCGGAAAGTAAAGTACAGCTACTGGCTACCTTAAGTGCTACTTTAGCTGTTTTTTCGTCAAACAACATTCGTCCACAGCTGTTGTGGACGCCTGTCCACAACAGGCGTCCACAGCTGTTCTGCGTCTGCAGAACAGCTGTGGACGGCCGAATAAACTGTGTAACGGAGCAAGTGAAAGACCTCACCTGTTAAAGACGATAGTCTTTCTCGGGATACTTAAACGGAGAAATTTTGGTCTGTCTGTCTTTCTGTTTGTCGGCACGTCACTCGATTCAGCCACTCGGCCAAAGTTGAACGACTTGCCCAAGGGCCAGCCATCTTGAACTGGTACGGCTGTTCATACTTGTGAACGTTGTCGATCAAAAAGTAAATATCACGAATATCTGAGGCGCAACATCACTAAGTAAGTATTAGGTGGTGTGTTCCTTTAATAGAAAATGCATACATACGTAATTCCAAAGACCCTACTTTCTTAAGCTGCGCTGAAACTTGCCTTCCTCCGTGCCCTCTGCACGAGCTCATTGTTGTGTTTCGGTTTCGGTTCTGTATTGCACTGTACGAATGCCATGGGGCGCCGCTCTGGCATTCCTGTTTTACGCAAGCGACGTGTAACTAAAAGAGTGTGTGGAGAGTACTCGTTGAGTGCGGACGTTTCTTCTGCTTCAGCGCATCGCGCCAAACCGCGTGTTCGGGCTCGTTGGCGTCCCCACCGGTCGCGTTGGTCACCGCCGGTCTTCGCCTGCTGCTGCGCCGGGACTACCAGCCCGCAACACAGCACTCATGTTTCCCGACGTATTGCCAGATGGCGTCCATATCTCACGCAGCGCCTCTTCTATCGTCTTTAGACGACGTTTGCAGCGAAGCACGCAGATACGCGGCCAATTTTTTTTTAAATTATTGGTTCCTTTCATATGAAAACACTCGCATTATTAAGAAAGAAGGGAAGGCTCGCGGGCGCTCTGAAAATAAAAGAAGTTAGAGAAGAACGCCAAACGCTGAAAAGCAGAAAAAGAATCCAAGGAGCGAAACGCACGTATGGTCACAAAAGAACCGCTCGTATTGCGTGCGATATCTCAGCACAGTAAACAAGCTTGTAGGCGACAAAATAAGCGCGAGTTGTGATGACCACATTATAGCGACGGCCGCTGAGTGGCGGCTGCTTGTTGTGTCTAGCCGAAGGCTTAAAACCGACAAAAGCGACAAAAGCGAGAAATAATTTATTTCGCCTGTTACGAAAAGTACCATTATAACGACTACAACATTTACGGGCAGTGTTCCGCAAAGTTACAGTAATTTATTGGTGCTTTATTTAAAGAAACAATTGTGAAAACTTCTGTAGCCTCGTTCCCAGGAGCCATACTTACCCAGAAAAGTGGTACTTTCATAAGTGCTGCTTAAGTGTGGTTTTTGAAACTTTCCCCGCACTTACCTCAAACTTATACTGTTTTTATTTATTTATTCAAAATGCCTTACAGGCACATTTAAGGGCATTGAGTAAGGGGTCATCAGTACATACATTGCAATAAAAATACAGACAAAAAGTAAAATACAAAGAACAAAAAAATACAAATGATAAACAGGAAGGTTCAACAAAGTTATACAATAGAAAAACGCAACGAAATCAGGTTATCACGAAAAGTTTCACGATTATAGATGGATACGATGTGATCTGGAAGGCTGTTCCAATGTGCTATGGCTCGAGGTAATGGTGATGAGTTAAATGCCTGTGTGTGACCATGAATGCGCATGAAACTATGTGCATTGTGAATGCGTCGAGAAGTGTAACTTATCGCGCAACTTTCGCTGGTTTTCTGATCAAACAAAATGGCTGACTATTCTAACAGTCTCGCCGACTTCGTGGATTTTGCTGGCCGGGTGGAGGAAATTATTCATCCTGGAATTCATCCTAGAAATTATACAGGATGAAGCGTATCGCTACGCGCCGCCGTTACGGCCGCTGTGGATCGGCAGAATCCTATAGAGGCATACAACGACGCGGAATTCCTGTCACGGTACCGCTTTTCCAAGCGAGCAGTGATACGCCTGCTGGAAATGCTGCCGATGCACCCAAAGGACAACCAACGTGGTCACCCCGTGCCGCCACTGCTCCAGTTGCTCATCACGCTGCGATTCTACGGCGCCGGTACCTTTCAAGTTGTTACCGGAGACCTTGTTAATGTGTCTCAGGCAATCGTGTCAGGCATCAACGCACGCATATCAAGAATGATAGCCGACGCATTGCTCCCGCAGCTTGTGAGGTTGCCTAACGCCAGTGAAGCAGCCGTGGTAATAGAGGAATTTTATGCCATGGCGCGTTTCCCTGGTGTGAGCGGCTGCATAGACTGCACTCATGTGCCCATGAAAAATCCCGGTGGAGAAGACGCGGAGGTCTTTCGGAATCGTAAAGGCTACTTCTCAATCAATGTCCAGGTATGTTTATGGCTCTCCCGTTGACGTAAATTAGGGAAATACTCGAATGATTATCATGTTTATAAAAGTAGCAGTTGGACGTTGTATGCATAACATAAATTTGTACCAATTTTCCAGAGCATTAGGTCTATTTCAGAGTGAAAAAAGATTGCTTCCTATTGCAGGCAATCACAGGGCCTCAGCTTCAATTTTTTTATTTGGTGGCCGGGTTCAGCTCAAGACAGCCGGATATTTGACAATAGTTCGGCGAATGTACAGTATGAGAGAGGGACTGTGCCTGGCATCCTACTTGGCGACAAGGGGTATCCCTGCAGATCCTACCTGATGACCACAGTTAGGGACACAGGGACGAAAGACAGCCCTAAGCACAGGTGAAGTCAAGTTGGAGCAATCGTGGAGCAATACTATTGTGTATACAAATGCCTAAAATGCTAAAGAAATGCTTTGTTTAGGTACAGCAGGTCTCTCTCACGGACTCGCTGCAGTGTCGAGAGGGCGTTTGGAGTGTGGAAGCGAAGGTTTCCATGCCTCGACATGACACTTCAGATAAAAACATCATCAGTCCCTATCATCATAACAGCTTGTGCCCCACTGCACAACTTCGGCCACCTCCTGAGAGAACCCGTCCCACCTCCACCACAAAGCCAGGTCATTCATGACAGCAGTTCACCTGCTACCATCTCATCTGCTCCGCCACCACCAGCAGCCATGCCGCTTGTGCCAGACACAGCAGGCGGATTCAGGATGAGGGAGCGCATAGTCGCGCAGTATTTCACTTAAATGAAATGAAACAACATACCAGGGATGTGACTTTATTCATACTGTTTTTTCATAATGTCTAGCTGAAGCTTTAGCATTTGTGCCTTGGCCTTCTGATTCGCTATTTTTAACCGAAAAAGCTCCATTGTCTCACTGTGTCGCGCTCTTTTTTGTTTGTGTTCGATCCACATGAATTTCAGCCTCAATAAATGCTCTCGTTTCTTTTGCTCGCGGTCCTCTTTGATGGCATCCAGGCGGGCACCCAGTTCGATTGAGACAGCCGCTTGCCCCTGGCTGCCGCTGGTTGAAGTGCGTTTCGTCGCAGCTGGCACAGCGGCGCTGGCAGTTGCAGCTAAAGCGGCTCCGGAAGTTGTTCTGGGTGCTCCAGCTGCAGCCTCTGATAAGCTTGCACCACCGCCATAGCACGGTTTGCTCATTGCAGCATCCTGCACTTGGCCATGGGGAGGTGAATGAATTGGTGATGACTCTTCCAGCGGACTGCTAGGCTCTTCCCATGAATAGGAGTCTGTCGCCCCGTCGTACATGTCTTGACAACCCGTAGAAACAGTTCATATGGTCACACTGCTTACCGATTCCTGCATAGCTACACCAAAGGTGTCGCATTGTTCTGAACACCATGTTGTGTATGTACACTCTACAGCCATGTAGTACCTAAAGTGCCCATGTAACCATTTTATTTTTAAAAATGTCACGTGGTGCAATCTACCTATATCTTCAAGGTTTGATGTTGCTTTGTTCATTTGTCACATTGAGATGCTCAATTACATGAGCCAGTAGAGGCTGGCAGCAGCGAAGCCTGACAAACACACCGTTCAGAAAACGGCTAAAATACTGGACTCTGAAAATGCGTACGTGACAGTTGCAGCGTAATAAACGAAACACATTTGTTTTACAAAAAAGTGAACTTAACAGACCTAAAACATGGGCAATGAAAAAAATACGAAGGAGCCATAGCACCGGACTCTTAGAGGCGTGTCTTGGGTCTGCGACAGCAGTGCAGCGACAGGTGTGCACAGCTGGTTCGAGGACTGCGATCCCCCGGCATCATACCAGCTGCGGTCGCTGTCGCAGGGGTTGGGCAGACGAACAGCTATGTGTGAAGCGATGTCTCTTACGCGCTGCAGCTCGTCGGTCATTTCGCTTGACGGTGGTGTTCCGCCACCTGAAATGAAAAAATCAAAGAAACGATTGAGTGAGACTTCGAAAGAAAGTTTTTTAACACGAAAGTGTTTTATGCCGGGGTCCACCGAGTACATCCGTCACGGATATGACGTTGATAAAATGGACGCCAACTGGTGAGAAAGAAAAAAACCAAGAAAAAGATACCCCGCTGGGAATTGAACCCACGACGTTGCGGCCGCGACGGCAAGCGCCCGACGCCCTACCGACTAATACCCTTGTCACACGGGTAGTCTAACCACAGTTAAGTACGACGGCCGTTAAGTCTAACGGCTGTTGTACCTTGTCACACGACAACCCTAACCGCAGTTAATCCGCTAACGGCCGTTTTCGTAAACGGAGGTAGGCAACCCCTGTTAGCGCCGTAAACTGACAACATGGCTGCCTCCATGTCGGACGCGAGATGGACGCGAGCCGCTCGGCTCCCAGCAAAATATCAAGCCAAAAGCTTGTCAACTGGACCATTGCGACGATGGAGGCGTTGATACGCATTTGGGAAGATAAATTACCGGCTTTGAGGTACCAGTTTGTCCGTGCTGCAAAAATATCGTGTGCATTTCACGAGATTGATACACAGCAGCGTTCGTTCATTGAACAGGGCTTCACGCTATTTGATAGACGCGCATCAAAACACGCTGCTGACGCGTCCATAATCGAGCGTGAAGCCCTGTACAAGGCCGTGTAATAACGGTGTTGCGCGAACGCAGCCATGTATGAACTAAAGAACGCTTGGAAGCGCTGAAAACGTGTGACAGCACCTCTGTCTGGTTTACGGTAACTGTGGTTACGTCCGTTAACTGCAGTTGGGGATAACAGCGGTTAAGCTTACCCGTGTGACAAGGGTATAAGCTAACTCGGGAGATGCTAGACAAGGCGTGAAAGCACCTTATATCTTTCACACATTCTCTTTCGCGGTGGGCGGAGCGGGGCGGTGCCACCGTCTGTGAGATGTGAAAAGAAGTAATGCTTCACGATCGACACTTACTAGCGCTTACTCCGAGATTGCACGCGATATCGGAGGTCATGGTTAAAGCGTCTCGATACCAGAGAGGTAGACTGGCCGCGCTGGTGTCGCCGAGCCACCCTTGACGCAGTTACGTTCTTTGCCTTTGGCTTCGTGTTAGCGTGCGTCGGCTCGTCGGAGTAATGCCGCTTCCATGTGCACCAACGGGATTTCTCCGCGGCCGACTGCTTCATTTGCGATAGCACCGACTAACAAAACTGCTGCAATACGCGTTGCAGAAAGGACGCCATTTCGACGGGCGAATGGCGTGCCTTGGTGGAACGAGAGCAGCGCCTGCGAGCAGAGGCCAGCGGGACGCACGCGTTTGCGGCTCAGGCTACGAACCTCTACCTCCCGTGTTGCTGAAGCGCAGTGTGTGTTATGTATGCATGAGCACAGGCGTCGGCTACCCATTACTAGAAAGCGCACACCGTGCCGTTTCTCTCCTTAATTGACGACGCTTTGAAGAAGCGCATACTGGGTACCAGTGTTGATTATGAGCTTGTTGATATCATCCTTACGCGGGATTCACGATTCGCTGTGTCCAAATATATGTTCACACCGTCAGCTACCACAACGTTTAATCATGATCATGGGCGTTAGTCGTCGCGATAGAGACATTCTGTCAACATGGGTGCATCCACGTCAAACGGTGCTATAGCTGCCAAACACGAATAGACATTGTACAAGCTCTCATATATCGCTACACAATAAGCACTACTTCTGTGAAGACACGGTTCACCTTCGTGTTATACCGATTCCTATGACGGAGGGATCAGCCATGTCTTTTTTTAAATGCGAAGCATTTCTTAGCGAACTTGGGCGACTTTGAGCGTATCTATCTATCTATCTATCTATCTATCTATCTATCTATCTATCTATCTATCTATCTATCTATCTATCTATCTATCTATCTATCTATCTATCTATCTATCTATCTATCTATCTATCTATCTATCTATCTATCTATCTATCTATCTATCTATCTATCTATCTATCTATCTATCTATCTATCTATCTATCTACTATCTATCTATCTATCTATCTATCTATCTATCTATCTATCTATCTATCTATCTATCTATCTATCTATCTATCTATCTATCTATCTGTCTATCTAGCCGCCTACGACTTTGCGCTCTCCTGGCCGTATCGTTAATGAGATTTATACCAAAATTGGTATGGCATAACATGACTGTACGACAAAGAGTAATGACTGGTCATATCATGAAAATCCTGACTAACTTGTCACGAAAACCATGATTTACACGCCATGGCCATAATGCTCCTGAGGCCGTTTTCTTAACTTGATATATTCAAAAATTGCTACGATGAGACATTTCTGTATGACCAACACAAATGACAGGTGGTAACATTAAAGTCATAACCTGCACGTCATGTAGAACATCATTTACATGCCACGCTCATGGCGTGCTGACGGCCGTTTCGCTAACTTGATATACACCAAATTTGGTATTCCGTGACGTGACTGTATGACGAACATAAATGCCAAGTGGTCATATGGAAATCATGACATGTCATGTGCAACTTGACTTGCATGCCACGCTCATGACACTCTCGTTGCCGTTTCGCTAGCTTGATATACACCAAATGTTTAAGGCGAAAGCGTTTAATGTCTCATGCTCATGTCCGTCCATCCGTCCGTCCGCCCCTCCAGCTGTGCCTTGGTACGGTGCCAGGTGGGCTCCGGGGTGCGCAAATGGACGCCGGTCGCGTTGGACTCTACAGCGCTCGCGCTTTGCTTGCGTAGCGTCTCTTTGTCCGGCGTCTCTAATCATGCAAGAAGGGAGACGCGCGCATCACGTTCCATTCTTACCGACCCCGTCTCAGTGGGCACAAGCGTTCGAGGAACACACTTTGGAATTGACAAAGTGTCCGTCAATTTAAACTCTGGAACGCGGATGGCGCCTGTACGATGCGCAAAGCGCGAGAATACGAACGCATGCGAAACGGAGGCAGATTGGTCTTGCGTCTCGCTGCGATTCGAGGTCACAAATTAGGCGAACATAAAAGGCAGGTGGTAACATGAAAATCTTGGCATGCATGTTATCTACAATGCCATTTACATGCCACTATCATGGTGCGCTTGCGTGCAGTTCGCTAGCTTGATATACACCAAAATTTGTACCGCACGACGTGACTGTATGATGTACACAAATGACAGTCTTAACATGTGAATAATGACATGCATATTATATACAGCATTATTTGCTTCTTGATGACTGCTTCGCATTACATCGATTCCCACAGTGCGTGGGAGCTGCCGGTTTTTTTCAAGCACAGCATAATGAGCAGACGTTAAACGAACGCACAAAACGCACGAAAGGAATGTGCAAACGCAGCGATGCATATATACTCCGCGACAACTTTTCTTGGCACCACTGTGGAAGCTACAGAGCCAAAGTGCCTGCATGCACGCGCGCCATGAAATAGTACCTATATTTATTTTCTAATTCGAAAAGTTACCTAGCTCGAATAAATAAAAATTTCTTCATTATAAAAAGAGAACGCGTATGGGAAGCCATTCGTGAAAAAATGGCATTGTAACCTTCAAGTTTGTTTCAGTCTTTATTTCTTGGACAGCACCACGTTTTCTTCACCCCTGCACCACATTTTCCTCACGCCCGCTCTCTCAGAGTCTCAGTAAACATGGCGTCAGCGATACCGCCTGTTCGTTGGCCTGAACCGTGTGCGGCCGCAAACTCGCCGTTTCGTTCTCCGAAGAAGCTGTACTCTAAATGCGACAGAAAGTGGCTATCAAACCAGACCACGCAAGTTATCTGCATTGTCATCGCTGGAGTGAGGCGCCGTCAGCGTGACTTGTCTGCAAATGCAGTGTGCCGGACAGTCGCCGAGCTCACCGGAGTGAGTGAGCGAACAGTTAAGCGTATCAAGGCTGAAGCTCTGCGGGCCCGACCGCGGTGCGATGTTCCAGAAGCGCCACGATTGTTTTAGATCTTTCTGTTAAGATTGCGCGCGGTACGCGAATAGTCCTAGAGATTACGTGGCCACCAGCGATAACACTGGAACATTCGATAGAACATGTATAAAAGCCGACACGCTTTACGACTTGTCATAATTATTGACGGACGACGCTCTGACTGACTCGTTTCCCGCCCACAAGTTTGCCCAAATAAAGAGTTTCGTCTTCGACACACTGCTGCCTTCGTCAACGTAACAACCATGTGACAATAAGCAGTACAGTAGGTAGATGCATCTACGCACACTGATGTTTTCATTCTGCGTGTAGACGTGGTGCTAAACACTCTAGCGATGCGAGCAAGCGAAACCGAAACTGGAACTGAAATCGGCTGCAAGATGCCGAACTACTTGCGTAGTAACACAAATGTGCGGATGCCCCGCCTCCGTAGCCTTCGCTCCAATGCCAAGATAAGTTGTCGCCGAGTATAGTGCTCAGCGCATTTACTACCGCAACTTGCACTCTTCCTTGTACCTAGCACGAGTGTAAGAAAACGCAACCATAATTGCAGACGCTGTGACAAAAGTAAGGAGCGCTGCCTATTTTCGCGAGTTCAGCCGAGGCCGGAGTCGCGCTGGCGTTCTTTCTTATTACCTCAAGACAAGGAATGCTACCTAAAGAGAAGGAATGCGTCTCTAAAGTCAAGCTGCGCTTCAAGTCATCGCGGTAAATTTCCGAACGCTGCACAATGCCCTAATGCAGGATATGTCACTAGTAATATCGTAATATCAATCAGACCAATGCTTCCCTGTCGCAAACCGTTCCCGCATGTCTTCAGCGTTCGTCCTTCGCCACTTGTCTTTCATGTTTTCCCAACATTTCTTGAGCTGGGTCCATTTGCGTGGCGTGACGTTGTGGTGGCTGTTAAACTCATCTTCAATCTTTTTCCCGGAGTCGCGCTTCCGACTCGCGGACGCCGCGTCGGTCCTCTTGTTTTCAACGACGCTGCGGTGGCGTGAGAGCAGGTCCAACAACACAGCGCGTTCTTCCTCGGAGAAGTTGATTTTTTTCTTCTCCATCGTCAAGGCAAAGAAAAAATATTGCACACACACACCGTGAAGAAATGCTTAACGTCCCCGAAGCACAGCGAAACTGTAAGCCACCGTACGTAGCGAACACAACATAACGGTTGCGACGGGGAGAGGTAACAGCTGACTGGGGTATCACTGGGCCATTGTGGCCAGATAAGTCCGAAAAAAAGCGCAAAAATATAAATACCTGTTTTTTTTACTCAGCACTGTGTGCATGTTATCACTGAATCTTTTCTTTCCACATTATTTCGATGCAAAAGTTAATAATTTGCAAATAAATAGATCGTGCACGTCAATAATTTACGTAGCCTCAACACCATGCGACATACTTGTCCCGAAAAGTGCTACTTCGGAAAGTAATACTTAAGTGTCGTTCAAGAAACACTTTTCTGAAACTTTCCTTATACTTGCATTTTTCTTACACTTACTGTACCTCCACTTAAGTATCGTTTGCGAATACGGCCCTAAGGTCGTCAAGTGTAGCATATGTGCTTCCTGAATGCTTTTAAGAAGTCCTGCCCAAAGAGCAACACTCACGTTGGCCTTCAAGAGGAGGCAGGCTACTCAAAGGCCATTCTAGCGTCTGTAGCGGAAAAAGTTGTGAGGTCGAGCAACGGCTATCTGGATGAAGAGCCACCTCGGGAGTAAGCAAATGGAGCCGTGATTCCCCATGTACATCGCGCGTCCCATAATTGGAAAAAAGATCGCTAAACTTACATGCTGATGTAAAGCTGTCTTCTCTGCCTCGTGAGAGCTGTCGAAGCTTTGCAGGATAACTAACCCTTGTCTCCGAAGAGCTTCTTCCTGCACCGTAAATCAGGAAAATAAGTACGTCAGCTGTCAGACGTGCGAGGTCTACGATATTGCTTTGTCGTGTGGTAGGAAGTACGTAATCCAAAAAAAAAAACACGGCAGGAAGTGAAAGATGTAAGCTTGCGATGAAAAAACCCGTAAGCAGGGGATGTGAGCTCGAGCCGACGTTTCGACAAGTGGACTGGTCTTCTTCAAGGCTGGAACTGATTTCCTTAGCTTTCGTGTGCATATGCTTCGTGCCCTCTCCAGAGTGAGGATGGGGAGGGGGGGGGGAGAGGCCGCCGTGACGAAATGTGTGAGTCACAAGGAATAAGGCGAAAAAAAAAGAAAAAAAGAACAAAAAGCGGGGAGGGGTGCAGGAGAGCAGAGGGTGTACGTTTCGCTGAATGATTGTCAGTGGCAGCACGTGGCATTTTAACAATAGTAGGCTCGAAATTCCTAGAAGAAGGGCTTAACTCTTGTTGGTTTCCGTTGTGTATGTACCAACGTTGCAACAACAGGAGCTTGATTTGGGCGAGTTGGTTCATGCTGAATATCGTGGGTACAGCGCAACATCAGTAGGAAAAAAACGACACACAGGAAAGGGCGCTGACTTTGTGGGGTGTGTGTGGGGTGTGTGTGTCTTGAGTGTGTGCGTGTGTGATTCTGTGAGTGCTTTGTGGAAATTATAAATTGCGCTAAGTTTCTTTCTTACAATATGACTTTCAACTAGACTAGTGTTTTCCGCCCCGTGCAAGCTTTCAAAAGTGTGTGTCCTGAATTGCAAGAAGATTGAATGACTATGCAACATTCGTCATGAGAACAGCTTCACAGAATGCCAATCAAATGTCTATGGGATACCGTTAACCTGTGGAAAATTATATACAGGTCGAACAGGGCAATGATTTAATGACCGAGCTAGGCAGCATGCGTACAACGTCAAGAATGGGTATGGTAGCCATATGGCTATACATTGCAAGGAATGCAAATGCAGTCCTGTATTCCATGAGACAAGGTTTCTGAAAAAAGCAAAAACGAAGCATGAAAGAAAAATTTTAGAAGTGTTTTTTATCAGGAAGGCCTCGGATCAGTGCATTAGTACACCTTCTCTTCACTTATTCGATATAGAATATTCTTTTCTTAGTTAGCGTAGTCATACATAGTATCACACGTGTTATCGCGCATGGAACCTGCACCATGTATAAAAGCGGCCGGAGCACCGTCAGTAAAGTCTAGTTGAAAGTCAGCGCTCTTTCCTGTGTGTCGTTTTTTTCCTACTGATGTTGCGCTGTACCCCCGATATTCAGTACCAACGTTGGTACCATGTGCCAACGTTGTGCCCCGGAGGTCTGCCTGACTCCAACAGAAAAGACTGACCAAGGACAGTCAAAGGCAACCGCAAATCTCCGTCCTTTTCCAATCCCGTAAACTCGCCACAAAAGAAAAAAAAACTGCAGAATGCATTTGAAGAAATACTCTAGCTACGTTAAAAAAAAAATCCGAAAGGTCTTAAAATTAAGGTCAGATGTGCTCTTGGTACCCTAAACTATTATCGAAATGGAACAGCATTTAAAAAAACACGTCTTTGTCATTAATATATATTTTAAAAGAACATTGCGGAAATCAACTTGCTTTAATAACCAACCAACTTAATAGCGTTAAACTATCCGATAAGGAAACTAAAAAACTTGCCCGATTCGTTGAACGTAGAGGAGATAAATTGCTGATCAAGAAAAAGCGCAACGAAAACCATGCTACGAACTCTGCGCTCAATAATTCGTTGAACACGGTAGAAAGCTCCGCAATCCCAGCCCAACACCCAGAACGCCCTAGCGAAGTGGTAGACATATCACAAAGTCCAGTCGATATAGATCTGCTCAAGCGCGGCCTTACATTTTGTCCCACAAACAATGCAGTGAACGAGTAGAGCTCCACAAAGATATAACTGAGTTTTCAAGACGTTTGCGCACCAAGGAATTTTTTTTTGATAAAGCAGATACGGAAGACGTAAACAATGACTCTTTGCGTCCGCCAAGCACTTGGACACCAGATATAGAACAATTCCAAGAGTTAAACTAGTCTCAAGGGAAATTCTGAGCACAGCTGAACGGAGTCGAAAGCCGAAGAACTTAACTTATGCAGAACACGAGGTCCTGAAACAACTTGCAAACAGAAAGGGCAGTGTTATAAAACCAGCGGACAAGGGTGGTAGTATAGTAATCTGGCCTATAGAAAAATATAAAAACGAAGCTATCAGACAACTAAGCAACCACACGCACTATCGAAAATTAGCCTGGGACCCGACTCATGAATATAGTAATAGCATACAACACATGATCACGGATTTTCTAGCCAGGGAATTAATCACACACTCAGAGGACCGGATCCTAATACCTAAAAATAAGCAAGCAGGCCGCTTCTACCTTCTTCCGAAAATTCATAAGGTCTCCATAGATGAGCTGCTTATCGCTCAAATCCCGGGCAGGCCTATGGTATCTAACAACAATATACCTAATGAGTCGCTATCAACGTTTCTAAATCATCATGTATCTAAAATACCATCTAACCTACCGTCTTTTTTTCAAGATACACCTCATTTCCTTCGAATAATAGATTCTATTAACGAAACACAAACACTCTCGGATCAGGCCATTCTGGTGACATTAGATGTCTGCTCCTTGTATACGAATATAGGTACCTATCGCTGAAGGGGTTGAAGCGGTCTCAAAATCACTCATAGAAAGCAAGCAAACACATAATGCTGAAGTTTACCTATCGTTACTGAAATTAGTCCTGACACTAAATTATTTTGAATTTGATTCATCCTACTACCTGCAAACTTTCGGCACTAGTATGGGGACCCCTTTTGCGCCAACATAAGCCAACATTTTTTATGGGACAGTTAGAATCAGACCTGTTGAAATCATGTCCAGTGAAGCCTTCCTCCTATCTCGGTTACATAGACGACATATTTATCATCTGGGAACAAGGCGTAAGTACACTAAACGCATTTATTGACCACTGTAACAAGTTTCAATTTAGTATTAAATTCACCATGCACCATTCTTCCAGTGAAATTACCTTCCTAGACACACCGGTATCTATTGAAGCGAGAAAATAAAACACGACGCTTTACAGAAAACCAACAGACAGCCAGCAATACCTAGATTACACTAGTCATCACCTGCGACACTGCAAACAAGGGATATTTGTGGGACAGGCAGAGGTATAAGAAGGATCTGTAGCGACGACAGCGACTACGTTCACCACTTAAGCAACCTAAAGGAAACATTAGTTAAAAGAAATTACCCACAAGATGCTCTAAACAAGGTCTAAAATGAAGCATGTCACCTAGATAGGAAATCATCACTAGCTCAAAGGGCCCCCGTAGCACAGCCCAACCAGCAGCCAGCATTTATAACTAAATACTCAAATGCGCTACCAAACATAAATAATATCTTCCGTAAGTATTACCCAGTGCTGGCAAGCAACGAGCGCCTTAGAAAAGCGTTTCCCGGGGTACCAAAGGTCGTGTATCGACGCAATAGGAATTTTAAGGACATGTTAGTGCATGCAAAAGAAAATCCTCATTCCACTGCCCACATAACACCTTGTTCTCGTCCAAGATGCAAGACTTGTAAACACCTTCAAGATGACGTTATAGTTAAAAGCACCGGAAGTGATTACGTTCATCATATAAAATCTAGTTTTACCTGCACTAGTTCAAACGTTATCTACATGATCGAATGTTCATATTGTCAAAAACGGTACATCGGTAAACGGGACAACCTGTTAATGTTAGATTAAACGGGCGTCGCGCGGACACGGCGAAGAAGTTACCCAAAGCAGTGGCACAGCATTTTAATGTAGCAGGTCACAATTTCAAAGATCTCAAACTTTACATACTTCAGTCAAACTTGCGGTCCCTGAGAGACAGAAACTATACAGAGTCATACCTTATTCACAAGTTCAATACACTCCGGCCTGCAGGTATTACCGTTTCTAAGGGGGCTCTTGATTCGATTCGGTATGGCACATACACAACGGAAACCAACGAGAGTTAAGCCCTTCTTTTAGGAATTTCGAACCTACTAATGTTAAAATGCCACATGCTTCCACTGACAATCATTCAGCGAAACGTACACCCTCCCCTCTCCCGCCCCACCCCCGGTTTTTTTTTTCTTTTTTTCCGCCTTCCTTGTGACTCACACAGTTCGTCACGGCGGCCTCTCCCCCCCCTCCCCAACCCCCACTCTGGAGAGGGCATGAAGCATATACACACGATAGCTAAGGAAATCAGTTCCAACCTTGTGGAAGACAAGTCCAGTTGTCGAAACGTCGGCTCGAGCAGCCACCCCCTGTTTACGGATTTTTTCATAGGAAGTACGCAAGCCGCACTGAGCAATGGCTAGCTGGATCATTGACATAGAGAGGAGGATGACAAGGTCTAGGAACCTTCCATATTGTTTTAGAATCGTCCGATAAGACTGTGCGCTGCACGCGAACGATAGAGTTTATTCTGGCACTAACCAGCCACCAACGATAACACTGGAATCTTCGATGCCGCAGGTATAAAAGGCTGACGCGCTGTACTGCTGATCAGATTATTCGATGGTCGACGCTGTCCTCACCGCTATTAGTGTACAGCTTGAATTGCTTGTACTTTCGCCTTTCATTTTCATTCAAACAAAGAGTTCCGTATTTCTGAGTTCTGCAGGAGCCTTCTTCAGCGTCACGGCCAAGTGGCAATTGGTGAAGATGCTGCTTCGTCCACGTTTCGGGCGCCCACACGAAGTCGGGATTGAAGTTCAAGTAGTCAAGAAGAAGACGCTGAAGACATCCCGAATCGTCAAACTAGCCGCAGTCAGCTAGAACTAAAGCCAGAGTACGGGACCTTTCCCGACAACGCCTGGCAAGCCAAAGCTGTAAACTCGAAAACAACAATGACCGCCCCAGCGGCCCCTACATCGATCCGGCTACATCAACCCAGGGAGCCACCAGTCTGCCGCGGGTCATCACTAGAATAACCGGAGAGCTGGCATCAAGGGTACGACCTGGTCGCCGCTTTCAAACATTGGAGCAGTGAAGACAAACTACAGTACGTTCATTTTGCTTTAGAAGACGCCGCTAGGACATGGTTGGAGAAACGAGAGTTCAGGCTGACGACCTGGGACCTATTTCGCGCCGCACTTGCGGACACCCTCACGAGCGTCGTCCATCAGAAAAGAGCCGAAACCTTGTTAAAGACCAGTGTACAGTTGCCGAACGAAAGCACCAGCATGTGCTCCGAAGAAATAACCCGATTGTTCCGGCACGCCGACCCCACTATGTCAGAGGAAAAAAGATTATTTTCCTGATGCGGGGAGGGAAGCAAGAGCTCTTTGCCGGACTTGTACGCAACCCGCCCAAGATATTCACGGAATTCATTTCGTAAACCACAAGAAGGGGACCTGTAAATGGGTACCAGGCGATTTAACCGCCGCATGGCGACGATGAACTACGGGGAAGCATATGCGCTGGGCACCGACGACCTGCGTCAGACGATCAGGGCTGTCGTGCGTGAAGAGCTGCGAAAGATGTTTCCTGGATCGCAACCCCAGATGCATTCCATAGCCGACATCGTTCGCGAGGAACTTCAGCAGCCGCTAGGAGTGTCTGTACCGCCGCCACATGAGCGAGAAGCAATGAGCTAGGCTGCCACTGTACGCCGTGCTGTCGCCACTGCGTCGCCAGACACCGCCGCCACCTCCGACGCCATCCCGCCCGCCTGTGGGCCAACGCTACGGCCCCGAAATACCGATGTTTGGTGCGCCCCTGACCACCGTCCGCTTTGCTACCATTGCGGAGAAGCGCGCCACACCTACAGCCGTTGCCACTACCGCGATATGGGCCTGCATTTCTTTGCCATCAATGCATTTTGAAAACTTTCAGCGCGAACGGGACGGAGCACCAAGAAGAGGACACAGAACGAGCGCTGTCTAACAACTAAAGTTTAGTGAAAGAAACATTCAAACACCTGACAACCAACAACGCATGCGCAAAAGTTACTTGTAGTCAAAGAACTCACTAATCTTACGCAGTTGACATTCTAAAAGGCAAACGGATGGCTCAGATATGCAATCATCTCCCGCATCTTGAATGAAGTACGCTTCCACGATTTCCCGTGACCTTTTTTCTCTATGTTTGTGCAAGATGACAGTGTTCTCGAACAACGGTTTACATCTACATGACCTACAATGTGTCGAAAGGTGTGACTTCGGCGTTCCCCTTAAAGTGCGATTGTGGTGGCGGAGTCTTTCGTTGATACATTTACCCGACTGGCCTATATACACCTTGCCGCAGGAGAGGGGGATCACACCAACCGAGCATGGCACAGGGGGGGTTGCGATGCTCCACCGTGCAACCCACACCCGAAGTTCCTCTAGCCTTGTTTTCAATCGCAGCACAAGCTTTACCAACTTTTTGGTTTGACGAAAAAAGAACATCGACGTCAAAATTTTTTGCTATCTTCTTAAAACGATGAGACAGCCGGTGCACGTAAGGCATGACAGCGTATCTCCTGGGCTTATCGTCTGGTTCACCGGTTACAACAACTTGGAGGGATTTGCACTTCTTGATTAATCTTTCCGAGGCTGACAGAAGAACACGCGCGGGGAACCCAGCATTATTTAGTCGATTAACTTGCTGCCGAAAGCTACCCTGACATTTGTGTATGCAGGACTTTTTCAAGGCAGAATGTAAAGAATTCATTGCGATTGCATTCTTAATAATCTTAGAGTGAGTGGATGTGTAAGGAAGCAGAGATTTTTTGGAGCGCGGTGAGAAACACCAGCAAACATGGTCACTTTGCAAAAACAAACGGAGCTCCAGAAACTGCAAACAATTGTAACTCGGTAATTCACAGGTGAAATTCAGCCCAAAAGCATTTTCCTTAAATAACTTCATAATGTTAATGTGGTGAAAAGGGGAACAATCTTTTCGAAAAAGAATAAGATAGTCATCGACGTAGCGAAAGATTTTCACCACAAGATCACGCGCTTCACATTCTACAAGCCGGTCAACAGTACTCAGAAAAATACCGCTCAAAACAGGTGCCACCCTAGAGCCGATACATACACCAGACTTTTGTATGAACTGCTTCTCTTCCCACGTTACAAAGGTGGACTTTAGATAAAAGCTCAAAAGCTCCAGGAAAGCCTCAACAGAAACTAGGTTACTATTGACAAAGGCCAGTTCTTGCTTATCATTGGTGATGCAAGATTTCGCGGACTTCATCTACTGGTCGTGTGGGGGTGAATAAAAACAAATCTTCCGCATCAAGACTAAACGCTTCGCAGTGACCTAGATTATTGTTCACTAATAACTCCACAATAACACATGAATTAGACATTCGAAAAGGGTCCATGTCATGCAGTGTAGAAAGCTGCTTCAGCAGGTAGCCGAATACTTCGTGTTGCCGAGTGTGACGTTCGGACACAATACAGCGGAACGGGACACCGAGCTTGTGTGTTTTGGCAGCAAAGAAAACCTGAACCAGACGATAAGCCCAGGAGATACGCTGTCATGCCTTACGTGCACCGGCTGTCTCATCGTTTTAAGAAGATACAAAAATTTTGACGTCGATGTTCTTTTTTCGTCAAACCAAAAAGTTGGTAAAGCTTGTGCTGCCAAGGCTAGAGGAATTTCGGGTATGGGTTGCACGGTAAAGCATCGCAACCCCCCGTGCCATGCTCTATTGGTGTGGTCTATAGGATCCCCCTCTCCTGCGGCAAGGTGTATATAGGCCAGTCGGGTAAATGTATCAACGAAAGACTCCGCCAGCATAATAGCACTTTAAGGGGAACGCCGACGTCACACCTTTCGACACATTGTAGGTCATGTAGATGTAAACCGTTGTTCGAGAACACTGTCATCTTGCACAAACATAGAGAAAAAAAGGTCACGGGAAATCGTGGAAGCATACTTCATTAAAGATGCGGGAGATGATTGCATATCTGAGCCATCCGTTTGCCTTTTAGAATGTCAACTGCGTAAGATTAGTGAGTTCTTTGACTACAGGTAACTTTTGCGCATGCGTTGTTGGTTGTCAGGTGTTTGAATTTTTCTTTCAGTAAACTTCATTTGTTAGACAGCGCTCGTCTTGTGTCCTCTTCTTGGTGCTCCGTCCCGTTCGCGCTGAAAAGCTTTCAAAATGCATCAGTTCCAACTCGCCCACCTCTCTGCTTTACTGCAGTTTGGCATCAACACACCACGTCCACAGCGATGTGAACGGCCGCGGGAACATCGCCGACTATCTCGGCGCGTCTGAGTGGAGACCTCGGCGGCCCTAGCGTTCACTATCACCGGGATGCTACCTCTCACCGCTACGCCCTACCTTGGGCTGTTCCGCGAGCCCATATCCGGAAAACTAAGGGCAACAACCAATGGAGTTGCTGTACGACGAAATACCGAATATTCTCCGCCGCCGATGACGACGCCGCACGAAACCTTAAGAACACGTCGCCTGACGACAAAACTTCGCGACTGGAGGAAGGCCTGACGAGACCACGTAGACGCAGCGGAACAAGCTGACGTAGCCGTGATCCAACATCGCGACCTAACTGCAACGCAAGACGACGAACTAGCGACTTCAGGTGCTTATCGACGACTACAACGTCACCATTCTCGTCTGAAGTAACAGGCGCGCGAGACAGGAATGAACACAGGTTTATTGCGTTAGTCGTTTAAGTAGGCAACTGCAATGTGACGTCATGTAACTCAGACATTCACGCATGCGCTCGTGGCGTTTGCTGACATCACATCAATTCCTCTCCCTTAAGGGGAGATCTAGAAACGGTCTGGCGCCTTGCGACGCCGGTTAGATCTGCGAACTGGATTTGCCGGGGGTCCCGCATTGGCAGTACACGGGTCATCATCTTCCGGGACTCCGGTGTTGACAGGTCCTGTCTCGTGCTCTGCGACGTGCGCGGGAAGGGGGCTGGAACCCGGAGATCTCGCCAGAGGCTCGCCATTTAGGGTTGTTGGTGCCGACACTTCTTCGGCGCTTTCGCCGTCCGGGGCTATTGGTGCATGCCCCTCCGGGCGGTGCCTTAGCTGATCTTCATGACGCTCACACAGTTCCCCGTCCTCCGTCTTGACCGTGCTTAGGCGGGCGCCCCTTGTAGTCTGCACCACTGCGGGTCTCCAGCTGTCACCTGCACCATAATGCTTACACCATACGGGTTCTCCAGCCGAATGTCTGCGGGGAGGTGCACCTGCAGTAGAAAAAGGTCGTGACACAACATTGTCCAACAGTGAACGGGGTTCAAAACCAAGAAGCATGAATCCTGGTGTCTTTCCGTTTCGGAGTGGGGTGCGCCGATAACGCAGTAGCCAGCGGGCCAGGCGCCTTTCTAGGGTCCCATGCACGTTTTTTCGCAACCCTTGTTTTACAGTTCGTACAGCCCTCTCTGCCAGCCCATTGGATTGCGGATGATATGGCGGAGATCGTAGGTGTACGATGCCATTATCCTCCATAAATTGGTGAAACTGTCTACTTGTAAACTGGGGCCCGTTGTCCGAAACGACTGTTCGTGGCAACCCAAATCTGCTGAAGATACCCCGCAAGGCTTCGATCGTGTTGTTTGCGCTGGTAATTTTCATTGGTACAACCTCGATCCATTTGGTATGTGCATCCACTACGATCATCAACATTCGCCCTTCCACTGGCCCTGCAAAATCAACGTGAATTCTCGACCATCGCTCCAATGTCTCGGGCCACGGAACCGGCTCCCGCGCGCGTGGCATGCTGCAGTTTTGCTGGCACACTTCGCATGCGTGCACTATACTGTCAATCTCTTTGTCAAGTCCGGGAAACCAGAAGAGTGCTCGAGCCAGATTTTTCATCGCTGTCATGCCTTGGTGCGTATCGTGCAAGAGCTGTAGCATTGATTTCCGAGCTGCGGCGGGTATCACGGCACGATGGCCCCAATAAACAATCCCGTGGCTGCACGTCAGCTCATCTTTCTTCTGGAACAACGGCTGCAATGCTTCTTGTGTTGACGGCAATTTCCTTGGCCAGCCTTCCCGAATGTAACGCATCACAGGATTGAGCATGCCATCACGTGCTGTCATTTCGGCCAAATTGCGTGACGACACGAGCCCGGTGTCTAAATGGTCTGCGAGCAGCACATACTCTCGTTCGTTTTTCAACATCGACTTCACTGTGTTGTCATCGTGTGGCATTTGCACGGGAAGACGGCTCAAAGCGTCAGCCACAATCACGTCCTTTCCCGGTTTGTACTGAATGGAGTACTTGTAGCCACCGAGTAAAAGAGCCCAGCGCTGTATTCTTGCGGCTGCCAAAGGCGGTATTGGCTTATCGGGACTAAAAAGGCGCAGCAGCGGTTTATGATCTGTGATCAATGTAAATTTGTTGCCCAGCAAGTACTCGCGGAACTTCGTCACGCCGAATACCACCGCTAAAGCTTCGCGCTCAATCTGGGCATAATTTCGCTCGGCTGAAGAGAGGGTGCGAGATCGAAACCCGATCGGTTTGTTTACCCCGTCCACTTTGTGGTACAAGACTGCTCCGATACCACACGAGGATGCGTCAGTTTCCAAGATAAGTGGTTTGGCTGGATCATAGTGGGTCAAAACCTGCACCCTTTTTATCAACCGTTTCACTGCTTCGAATGCCTCTTCTTGCTTAGCTTCCCATTGCCAAGGCGTGTTCTTTCTTAACAACTCGTATAACGGTGCAAGTATTGCAGCCAGGTTGCCCAGGAATGCATTGTAATACGTAACCACGCCTAGTAATGCGCGCAGTTCCGTCACACAAGTAGGTCGAGGCATTCGTAAGAGAGCCTCGATGTTTTCAGTCTTTGGCCTCAGGCCATTTGCGCTAATGCGATGACCCAGGAATTCCACCTCCGGCTGACGAAATCTGCATTTGAGCGGGTGAAGCTTAACACCGGCTTCCCGGAACCGCTGGAACACCTTCCGCAACGTGTCGCAATTTCCTCTTTTTTCGGCTACAACCACATCGTCCAGGTAGACTTGTACACCCGGTAGATTCTGCAGTATTGCTTCCATTCGCTTCTGAAAAACCGCCGGTGCTGATGCAACCCCAAACGGTAGCCGGTTAAAGCAATGCAACCCTTTTGGCGTGTTTACCACCAACAGCTTCTTTGTCGCGTCATCTATTGGTAGCTGGTTGTACGCATCCTTCAAGTCTATTGTACTGAAAACTTCCCCTCCGCTTAACTTTGCAAATATATCCCTTATCTTTGGCAGAGGATATTGCTCGGTGTGGCATGCTGTGTTTACTGTCGTTCTAAAATCGCCACACAAGCGGATGGAACCGTCCTTCTTGACAACCGGAACGAGTGGCGCCGCCCACTCGGCGCTAGCGACCTGTGTCAATATGCCCGTGTCAACCAATCTTGCGATTTCTTCATTTACAGGCTCTCGTAGCGCGTATGGCACCGAACGGGCCTTACAGAATCGCGGTACGGTTCCCTCGCGCAACTGTAAATGAACCGGGTGACCCTTAATTAATCCTAGTCCTGACGAAAACAGATCGGCATATTCCTCTTTCAGCGTAGCAGCAATGGAAATTTCGTCAGCAGTTGGTGGCTTACCGTCGTTGACGTCAACGTTGAGCACTGGCCCTCCGGTCAGCTGGAATGCTTGAATTATGTCCCGCCCACACAGGTTTGGGCCTGAGCACCCGAGCACCACTAGCGTCGCGTTGACGGTTTTCCCACCGTAGGTGACCGGAACTTGCAGTTGTCCCTTCACTGGTAGTCTCCCGAGGAAGCAACTCAACTGTAACGATGACTTGTCGAGCCCGGGCCAACGGCGACGGTGCTGGGTATAAGTTGGCCATGTCACGATTGATACTGGTGATCCTGTGTCCACTTGCATCTTCACGGGCACCCCTTTCCACTGTAACGTTCGCCATAACGGCCCAACCGATCCCGTCGACGGCTCACGGAGGTGTAGCAGGAACTGTCCGTAGTCCTCGCTGTCCGAGGATGGTTCCTCACAGTGAGCTACGTTTTCTTGGCGTGGCTTGGATTTGCACATTGAAGCCAGGTGTCCCCTCTTCCGACAACAAAAACACTCAGCGCGGCGGAACCTGCATTTGGTGGTCTTGTGCGAGTCGCTTCCGCAGCAAAGGCAGCCGGTCTGGTTCTCGTTGCTGGATTGTGTCATCCGCCTTGGCTGCGGCCTTCTGGAGAACTTCTGTCGCTCTTGCTTTGTTCCTACTACATTAACGCCGTTGGTGACTGGTCCATCTCCCATCTGCTGTACGTTTCGTGCCGCCATCTCAGCCGCTAATGCCGCATCCTCTGCTTCCTGCAGTGTGAGCGTGGACCTTGCTAGCAGATTACGACGAACGCCAGCATCCCGCAGACCACAGACAAGCCTGTCACGCAGCATTCTATCAAGCGCCTCGCCAAAATTGCACCTTTGCGCCATCTTCCGTAACTCGACAATAAAATCGCTCGTCGACTCGTCAGCTTGCTGATTTCTGGTGAAAAAGCGATAAGACTCCGCTATCTCGTTGCCTTTCGGCGCAAAGTATTCAGCCAATTTTTCAACTGCTGCTTCGTACGACAGATTCTGAATCTTCTCAGGCGCACAGCGGCCTGCCAGAAGGTCTACCGTCTTGGTACTCAGGGCGCTAACCAGTAGGGCCCGACGCTTCTTCGGATCCTCAATATCATGGGCTTCAAAGAAAGCTTCTAATCGCACCTGATATGCCTCCCACTTGTCGTCCCCTTCGTCAAAAATAGGTGGCCCGGCATGCGTCGCCTTGCTGTTCCCTGGCCGTGGGGGTTAATCACCTCGTCGCCACTGAAGTAACAGGCGCGCGAGAAAGGAATGAACACAGGTTTATTGCGTTAGTCGTTTAAGTAGGCAACTGCAATGTGACGTCATGTAACTCAGACATTCACGCATGCGCTCGTGGCGTTTGCTGACATCACATCATCGTCGACACTGGAGTAGACTATTCCGTCGTCAGTGGGCCGTTCGTCACGAAGCTGAAGAAAGTTAAGACCACATGGGAAGGCTCTGAGATCCGGATCACTGGAGGCCATCTGATAACCTTGGCGGGAGTCAGCCAGGCAAGAGTCACCATCAATAATCGCACTTCTTCTGCAAGCTTCGTAATGCTACCGCATTGCTCCAGGGACGTCATACATCGCAAAGACTTCGATAACCATCACGACGCCGTCATGGCCTTAAAGGTGTACTGACACAAACTTTTGCGGCCGAGATAGCCTGCGGGATGAATTCCCGTGAACATGCGTATATCATCTGTAAAATATCAACAGTGAATATAGCTTGGAAGGTATTTTATATGAATTCTGAAGTTTGCGTGAGCGATCGACACCCTCCGGGTATTGACACCCTCAGAGGTGACCCTTGGTGACCCCCTACTTACCTCACGTGACCACGCTGCAACAAGTTATGATGACGTCATAGCCGCCATTTTTTGCCTCGTCGCTCCAGCAGCCTACTTCTGGGCGGCTGCTCGCGAACCACGCGGAAGTGCGTCGCAGTTCTGTGTGCCGACGTGATCGAGCGCTGCACCCGCTGGGTGGTGACAGTTGCACCCGGAAGCTTGTCGTTCATGAAATCGAAACTGACACTGATCGGTAATGAGGAGCCAGTAATTAATTATCCGTCGCGCGCTGCAGCAAACAATGTTCCGCGTTATGTCTACATGCCCCCAGTAACAGAATGAGGCAAAAAAACGCCAGGCCAGAAATTTTGGCTGACACTGTACGAACCAGTGTCATCACGCCTTTATTATGCTCGAATATCAAGTCACCGTCCTGTCTCGCTCCAGCATCATAATTCCTGTCTGCCCACAAATTGAAGACGAAAGCAATCAGCGTTTGATGCTGGACCCTGAGTTTTTCGCCGCAAGGTGGATTGCTCGGTTGCACGAAGGAAAAGGAAGCGTGACGATAACGATCTTCAGCCAAGAATACCTACACCTGAGTAGCGGCACGACGATAGCATACGTTGAAGAAATTGTGGCCGTCAGTGATGCGCTTGCTTTTTCAGATTCAGACAAAGCCACGAAGACAACACCAATATCTCAACCATCCATCGCCGTCAACCAAAGTCTTCCCGCTAACGAACAGCAGCAGCTTCGATGCCTCCTTATACAGCAATACAAGGACTATTTCTCGTCGTCACCCAGGGTTCGACAAATACCTCTTGCTAAGCACCGCATCATAACGGAATAAAATGCAGGACTACTTGTCAGAATCCCTACCCGGTTTCGATGCTAGGACGAGAAGCTATAAAGTGACAACTCTCGAAATGCTGCAGGGTGACATGATACAGCCTTCGAAGAGTCCGTGGGCATCACCGGTGGTCTTTGTGAAGAAGCAGGTAGGCACTCTGCATTACTGCGTTAATAACCGTCGCCTGAATAAGATCACAAAGAAGGACTTTTATCCACTGCCACGCATAGACGATGCCTTGGATAAACTCTGTAACGCAAAGTACTTTTCTTCGATGGGCCTCAGGACAGGCTATTGGCAAATGGGAGTCGACGAGAGAGAGCGCGGGAAGACAGCCTTTATAGCACCGGACGGCCTGTTTGAGTTCAAGGTCATGTCATTTGGACTGTGCTCGGCGCCGGCGATGTTCCATTGCATTAGGGACACAGTGCTGGCTGGACTAAAGTGGCAAACTTGTCTTGTCTACCTGGATGACGCCGTCGCCTTCGCTTCCAGCTTTGACGAACACCTTCGACGCCTTAGAACAGTACTTCAGGCAATGAGGACATCTGGCCTAACGCTCAAACCGAAGAAGTGCAGATTCGCGCACCAACATCCTATTCCTAGGACGTCATCAGCAACTCGGGAGTCCGCCCCAACCCTCATAAGGCAGCTGTCATCACTAAATTCCCGCCTGCCGCGGCCGTGCGTTGATTTCCAGGCCCGTGTGCCTATAACAACTGGCTTGTCAAAAACTTTGCCCACATCGCCGAGCCACTTAGTAACCTGGCCAGAACCGACGTAGAGTTAAAGTGGCAAACGCCGCAGGACGAAGGATTCAAAGAACTCAAACGACGCTTACACTCGCCAGCCATTCTGGCCCAATTCGACGAAAACGCGGATCCAGAAATACACACCGACGAAAGCTGTGTGGGATTTGGCGACGTACTACTTGTACAGCGGACGGAAGGTGGTGAAAAGGTCATCGCGTTCGCTTGCCAGTCGCTGTCAAAGGCCGAATCAAGTTAGTCGACGACAGAAAAGCAATGCCTTGCCGTCATCTGGGAAACACAAAAGTTTCGCCCCTACCTTGACGGCAGGCCCTTTATATTTGTGAGCGACCACCACGTGTCGGCTAGCTAACATGAAGAACCCTTGAGGTCGCCTTGCACACTGGAGCCTGCGGCTTCAGAAATTGGACATTACCGTCGTTTACAAGTCGCACGGCTAATTTTGCTAGTTGGTACTTGTTCATTTTGACAGGATAAAGCGCGCACACGAACACTAGAAGAAGGACGCAAAGAACACAGGCCCTGACTCGCAACTACGATTTATTCGAAAGGAAAGCTTACATATATTGCCACACGCGCTCCTTTCTATCTATGCTTTATGTAAACGCCCTCTCACACGCGTTACTGCTGCCTGGCGCAAACTGAGGCAGAATGTCTGGTAATGTTCCAGATTACTTTCGGATTATCTGTTAGACTTGAGCGCGCAAACGCGAACAGCCGAGTCTTTTGTGGAACTAACGCGGCCACCAGCGATAAGGCTGGAATGTTGGATGTCGCATCTATAAATGCCGACGCGCCTTAGCGCTGAGCAATTTATCGACGGCCGACGGTGTGTTCGGCGCTATCAGGGTACGGTTTGTATTGCTGTTTGACTTTCCCTTTCCCTGCCACAAGTTCGGCCAAATAAAGAGTTTCATCTCCGACACGCCGACTGCTGCCGTCGTCGGCGTCACGCCCCGTAACAATATGAAGAACACAGGCGCTGACTCACAACTATGACTTATTGGATATATATATATATATATATATTATATATATATATATATATATATATGTATATATATATATATATATATATATATTATATTGAGGGGGTTCGGGCTGTCAGCCCCAGAGAATCGCAGCAGCCGATGCAAAAAAAGAACTCGAATATTTATTCTAGCCGCAACTTTAATATAAACATTAAAGAAAACACCTGAACTCATGGGCCTCGGCTCATTGCACACCGGTCCGTCGCTGACTGTCCGCGTTGGCTGTTCCTTTTAAAATCCCATGTCTGTGCCACGCGCATCTCTGGTGCGCAGCACGTCTCCCGCCAGCCGCGCGATGAGCGTGACTCCCATACATTTCCCCCTGTGAAGAAAGGGTTCCCTGCACGTGTTCACGGTCATCGCTTTCCACGGTGACGTTTGGACTTAGGTGTTACCGATGCAGACCTTCTCGCTGACGTCGGGCTCCCTGGCGATTTCGCCCTTGTAAACAATGTCGATCTCGCTGCCGTCGGCCTTGATTTTCCAGCGGGATCCTTCTCTTTCTTTCCGGCAGCCGCGGCCTTCGTAGCTGCCACCATGGTAAATCCAGCGTTGTTCTCAGACTTGCGTAGGGCGCCACTGGGCTCGTGCTCGCAGAATGGTGCTTTGCGGTCGGCCGCTTTCAAAGTGTTGGCCAGGCTGCTCACCCGGAAGTTGCAGGCGTGTTCGTTGTCCGCGGCTGCCGCCGTCATTGCGGGGTTGCAGGCAGGCTTTTCGTTGGGCGTAGGGGCCTTCTCGGTCCCGGCTTTTCTGCCCTCAGGAGAACCTTCCATGGCATCCACTACAACTGATGCTCCACCGTTTTCCGCGGCCTACGTCCTGGTGCAGATACCCGCGGCAGGTTTCGACGCACGAGTAGTTCCACTCGCTTTCGCCGCATCAGCCTCACGCTCGTTCTCGGCGGCCGCCTCCATATTGTGATTATCGGTGTCATGCACGATCAGGATCGCCTTGGCCTCGCAACTTTTGTCTTCAGCCTCTCCAATCTTCGAAACTTCCGCGGCGCTTATTTGTAGTCCTCGGCGTCCCAGCCGGCTTCTTCGCTGGCCCTGCTATGGTCGACTCCAGCCTCGTTCCACTTCTGCCCATGTCGTGCAACTTGGCCTCGAGTTCTTCCTTGTCCTGTGCTGGTGTGACCACTTGCCGAGCCAGAAGAGTCACCCATCTTCCCTCGGCCACGGACGGGGCCGAAACTGCTTTGGCCTCGAAGTAAGCCATGGCCATCTCACCCAACCGCTGGAGCGCCTCACAAAACCCTTGCATCGCTCTCTCCATCTTGCTGGCAGCAGACGGCAACATCCACGTTTGGCGCCAGATGAGGGGGTTCGGGCTGTCTGCCCCAGAGAATCGCGGAAGCCGATGGAAAAAAAACTCAATCATTTATTCTAGGAGAAACAATAGAAGGACAAAGAAAACGCCTGAACTCATGGGCCACGACACCGTCCAATAAGCCACGCCACACCGGGGGGCACACCGCGCGTGTGGTCCGTCGCTGACCCCCCGGCCGGCGCGTTGGCTGCTCCTTTTGAAGCCCATGTCTGTGCCACGCGCATCGTTGGTGCGCAGCACATGTCGCGCAAGCCGCGCAATGAGCGTGACTCCCGCAATATGTAAGCTTCCCTTTCCAATAATCGTAGTAGTGAGTCAGCGCCTTTGTTGTTTGCGTCTTTATTCTAGTGTTCGTGTGCGTGCCTTATCCTGTCAAAAAAGTTTACAAGTCTGGACGAAAGCACTCCGACGCGGACTGCCAGTGTCGTGTCCCCGTAGAGCCGCCACCACCGCAGCACCAGGACGATTACTTCTTCTCGGAAACCTCAAGTGCCCACGACTTCGCTGAACAGCGAGCCGACTCTGAACTCAGAGGCACTCTGGAACACCTCGAGGGTGTTGCAAACGCGGGCGGCTAGGCCGCTCCGCAGTGAACGGACAGGCGTCGACCAGCAAAAAGACGTGCGTTTATTCGAAGCACGCTAACTTAAAGGAAACGGGGTGGGGGAGAAGGAAGACAGAAAGATACGAGGTATGCGCAGCGTTCGACTGCGCATCAGCAACTGGTGGCTTGCAAGTTGCAGCATTTCCCTTTTCTTAGAATCCATAACGCTCCACGGGTTTTCTTTCACGAGTGGAACGACGTAGCTGGGGTTGAACATCTGCTGCGACGTCCGGCGGTGCTGACTGAAGGGTTGTAGTTCCGTCACTGGGCTGTGCACCAGTTCCCTCGGAGTCATTGTTTGACATTGTAGCGGATGGTCTGTCTGGCATTCGTTTGCGAACTTGGTCTGCGTGACGGTGCACGATACCATTGTCTGTCTCTACAGACACCACTCTTGAGCCCTCCGTTGACTTGACCTTGCCCGGGGTCCACTTGTCACCGGCACCGTAATTTCGAACATACACGGCATCACCTGGCGCGATCGTCCATTGCTCGCAGTCCACCACTGTCGTCCGAGATGCTGGCGGCTCCCTGGGAGGAAAACACATATCAAGCCTTGTTCGCACTTTGTAACCGAGAAGTATTTCAGAGGGGGAAAGTCCAGATTCTTGCGGCGCGTTCCGATAATGACATAACAGCCTCGCCAACGATTTGTGAAGGTCTGTCGTACCCGCCTTCTTCAACCCGTCTTTTACAGTGCGCACCGCGCGCTCGGCCATACCGTTGCTCTGTGGGTGGTAGGGAGGGGTGCGAATGTGAATGATGCCATTTCGGTGCATAAATTCAACAAATTCCTGGCCGACGAATTGCGGACCGTTATCAGAGACAACTGTGCGTGGTAGCCCGAAACAGCTGAACAGGGTGCGCAGCGCATCGACAGTGCTCCGGGATGTTGCCTGCCCCAAAGGAATGGCCTCTAACCATTTACTGTGAGAGTCAACGACTATCAACAGCATCTTGCCCTGAACAGGTCCTGCGAAGTCGACGTGTAGCCTAGACCATCTCTCAAGCGTTTCAGGCCAGCTTACTGGCTTTTGTGCAGGTGGCATTGGTAACGCCTGAACGCAGCTTCTACAACTCGAGGCAACTCTCTGAATGTCGTCGTCTAGCCTGGGCCACCAGAACTTTGACCTCGCAACTGCTTTCATGGTAGAAACCCCCTGATGGGCAGCATGTAGCAATTTCAAAAGCCTCGTTCGGACAACTGAGGGCACTACAACCCGGTGGCCTCGGTACAGCAGCCCCCGATGAACCGAGAGCTCGTGCCGCTTTTTGTGGTATTCTGAAAGGTCTCGCTCGTAGCTACTTGCACCTCTTGGCCAGCCATCGACGACATACCTGTAAACCGCAGCAAGCGTGACGTCCGCTGCCGTCGAGGCTTGTAGTTCCTTCACTGGAATAGCCGGTTCGTCCCACTGGTGTAGCAGGAGCACGCACTCAGTCGAGTCTTCCTCGGCACCGACTTCGTGCTGCAAAGGTTGAGGCAACCGACTCAGTGCATCAGCATTTACGAGCTGTTTACCGGGCTTGTATTGCAGGCGATACTTGTAGGCGCCTAGGAGGAGCGCCCACCTTTGAATTCTTGCCGCGGCCATTGCGGGTGTTTGACGATCTGGCCTTAGTAAGCCGAGCAGCGGCTGGTGATCAGTAACAAGAACAAATTCTCGTGCGAGCAGGTAATCTCGAAACCTTGTGACACCAAATACAAGTGCGAGTGCCTCTCGCTCAATTTGAGAGTAGTTTTTTTCGGCAGCTGTCAACGTTCGGGATCTGAATCCGATAGGCCGCTGCTCACCGTCAATGCGATGGAAGAGAACGGCACCAATGCCGTACGGCGACGCGTCGCATTCTAACAGAAGCTCCCGGTCAGGATCGAAATGGGCAAGCACAGGCGCTGAACAAAGCGAGTCTTTAGCACTCTTGAACGCAGTTTGTTCCTTCGCACCCCACACCCATTTGGCGGCTTTTTCCAGAAGCTTGTACAATGGTGCTAGCATCGTAGACAAGTTAGGCGTGAACTTGTTGTAAAACGTTATCAGGCCTAGGAATGAACGAAGTTCACTGACGTTCCGCGGCTCCGGAGCTAATCTGATAGCCTCGACGTTTTTCTCGATTGGGTGTAAACCCTTCACATCGATACGATGGCCAAGATAAGCTACGGATGGCTCATGGAAACTGCACTTGTCTAAACGCAGCTTAATGCCATGTTCGCGGAAGCGCTGTAACACCGATCTTAAGTTTCTGTGCTCTCCATTCTTCTCGGACACGAGAACGTCGTCTAGGTATGCCTGCACTCCCGTTAGGCCTTGCAAGATGGTTTCTATGGTTTTCTGGAAAATTGCGGGAGCGGAAGAAATACCAAAAGGCAGCCGGTTGTATCGAAAAAGTCCTTTGTGAGTGTTGATAACTGCCACTTTACGGGAGTCTTCGTCCAAAGGTATTTGGTTGTATGCATCTCTCAAGTCTAAGATGCTGAACTGCTCGCCACCACGCAAATTAGCAAACATGTCATCTATCACGGGCAGCGGATAGTGTTCTACATCACACGCGGGGTTTAACGTGACTTTAAAATCGCCACAAATTCTTACTGCCCCATTCTTTTTTAGCACCGAGACTATCGGCGTGGCCCATTCAGAGTGCGATACGGGTGATAAGATTCCTTCGGCCACCAACCTGTCTAACTCGTTCGAAACTTTTTCGCGCAATGCAAATGGAACTTTCCTTGCCTTGCAAAATTTAGGCGATGTTCCATCCCGGAGAAGAAGACGCGCTGGTGGTCCCTTGACGAGCCCAAGGCCTTCTGTGAAGAGGTCTGCGAACTCTTCTTTGATGGTAGTGTCCGTGCTCTCCGGAAGGGTGAGTGCAGCAACATGACAGAGGGGGTGTCCTTCGGCATTCAGCTTCTGTAACAAGTCACGACCACAGAGATTAGGACCATGGCAGCCTAACACCACTAAACTGCACGGAACGGTTGCCGCCTTGTAGGAAACTTGCAGAGGCAGCACTCCGAGAATTGGAAGCTTCCCAAGATAACTAGACAGCTTGATCTTTGATGGCTGTAGCTGTGGCCACTGCTGACGGTGGGCTTCGTAGACGTTCTTCGGTACCACACAGACTGGAGAGCCAGTGTCTATGTCCATTTTTATTTCCACGCCATTCCACTTGAAAACTTCTTGAATGGGTGGTACCAGCGTGCTAGCAGTGGTTACGGACCAAATTTGCGACGCATCACTATCGCTTTCACCACTTGTGCCCGGTGCTATCACGGCCATCGTTCGGTTCGTTGGTTTGTGCTGTTCGCACATCCGTGCCAAATGCCCTTGTAGGCCGCATTTGAAGCACCTGCGCTTGCGAACCGGGCATGCCGTATCGCAGTGACTTGATCTACCACAGCATTTGCACTGTTTTTCATTGTTGTGACGTTCAAACTTCCGAGTTGCCGACTTCTGCTGTTGCTTTAACCTTAGAATCTTTCCTTGCTCTGCTGACGTCGTGCCCATAATTTCCGCATCTTGTTCTGCGCTTTCTGCTGCCAGCGCCAGTAACTCCGCCCCCTTCAGAGTCAATTCTTTTTTCGACAACAACTGCATTTGCAGATTCTTTGATTTCACTCCGCACACTATCCGGTCCAGTAAATTCCCACGCCTTCTCCCCACTCCCTCTTGACACCAGAGCAGAGCTCTCTCAGCTGCGTAGCCGCTGTCAGTTGCAGAAGGGAGTGGAAGGTTGGCCGTAGCTGCCTTGCCTCATATCGTGGTTGTTCGCACTTCTCAAGGATGGAGACGACTCCTTTCTTTGCGAAACAACTAGATATTTATATACAGGGTATATATACAAGGTTACATGGCAGCTATGTACATTGGAACTTTCGCAATATAACTCGGCAGAGCCGACAAGTGCATAGCACCGCTCCTGCGACAAGAACCCCCGTGAGGAGCCGGGAGCCAGGTTTTAACACCATCATTGCTCCTCCCAGTTTTCCCCACGGCAAATCAAAATCGCTCAGACCGCTTATTGGGTCAACTGTAAATTGGTCTGCCGGAGGCCTCCACCCTCTCTCTCTGAAGCCTTTTGAGCCCCCTGCCTGAGAGAGAGACGTGGAAGACGTCCGGCAAACGACATTCTCAGAAGTGTACTAAAGAAACATACACGATGGTGGCGCCGTTCAGTTACCTTGCTCGTGTTCATACACTGTGCGGCCGGTTAGCTAGCGGAGCCATGCCATCCCTCCTCGGAACCATCTCGTATCCGTTGACAGGCTTTTAACAGACACTTTGCGAGATTTACTGGGCCACGTGCACCGTACTCGGCGACATCTCGTCTCCGTCGACAGGCGCTCACGGATGCTATCCGAGATTTGTTGCTGTCACAGTCTTAGCTTCCTTCGCACCGCTTCGCGGACCCCCCGCGGGGCTGCGGGCCGCTGCGTTGGTCGTTAAACCGATTGTCAATAGGGCGCGTCTTTTTGTCCGAACGGTTATGGGCAGCTGGAAAGTGTTCTTTTGTCCCCGCGCTTCGTCCTCGACTCCGAGGCTGGCTTCTTGGAAGCCGCCTTCTGGGGTTCAGACACAACTATCCCCCCCGTTCTCGACACGCCGGACCTTACACGCCCTTCCTAAGATTCACGTACGCGCTCCAATGTAGCTACGTGAATAACAACAAAAAAAAAAAGGGACGGCGCTAAAACGTCACCCGAGCCCGCGGCCGCACTTCGCTGTTTCTCTGAACGCCACAGGCGTTTCCGCGACACGCACAGTACCCCTAAAGCCGTGCTGAACGGACGCCATCATAACTAAACAAACAAACCCACAATGACCGGAGGTCACTGAATACACGAGTAAAATCAATAACACAAGCAAATCAAAACAACAAGAAAACTTGCGAATGCTTGGGAAATCACAAAAAAAGAAACATACACTTCCACTGAAACACGCACACTTCAACACATAGTGTTCATCAAATGTCTCAGTGTTTCCGCACGTCACTCCTCATTACACGAGTGTCTACCACGTGCCTAGTCCTCTCGCGTCTTATCAGCCCCTGAGGCACCGCTGCCATATCCCCAGCGCCCCTTGGGTGCCCTTGACAATGTGTTCGCGTCAGGGATGATAGTGGGTGGTGGCCAGAGGCCACGGTCATATATGCGTCGAAGAGCCAGAGACTGAACTCTCGAATCCCAGCTGACTGCAAAGGTCTCGCGGGCTTGCGTTGGAGAAAACCCGTGACGCTCAAACGCGACCGACGTCTCAGCACCGTTCTCCGCGCGTTGCGACAGGCAGGCCTCAGTGGCGGCTGCGAACACGTTTCTGAAGAGCCAATATGGCTTTTCGAGATCTGATCTTATCAATGGTGCTGCCTCACCCAGTGCGGCCTCGTGCCGTCGAGACAACCCTTCAGCGCCTGCGGAACCTAGAATTCGGTTCGGAACTCGTCCTCCCGTTAGTTCAGTGGGCGGCCTAGCTACTTCCGCGTAATTTTGCCCGTAGCTTAGGTAGTGTCCACACAAACCTAGTACGTCCCGGGGCTCCGTTTCCGCGGCCGGCGAACTCAACCTTTTGCTCACCGCACGTTTCTCAGGGTCAGGTGCATGACAACTGGAACCTACAACGCGCCCCAAGTCGCGTACCGACGGACGCGTCACACTGCACTCCCCCAACTCGAGAAGCTGGTCTACTTGCCCCGTCGTCTCCCCTTTCAAGTGCTTACTTTTTCGGGTAAAGCCCGCTCGCACAACATCTTCGCGCTGTCTCCCTGAAGTCACGTTGGGTTCACCGCCGAGCGGCCCCCCGTGCTTCCCAAAACCCTCGCTGGCTTGGCCGCGCTTCCGTTTTCCGACCTGCGCTTTTGCCGGCATCGGCGCACATGCTACATCGCTAGCCGCATCTCCCTCCTCGAAGAATACGCCTTTTAATTCGTTTCTCGGGCAACGCGGGCGCAATTTACTCCCTCGCACTAGGTTTCGGGGCCCTATTGGCGCCCGCACAAAACACGAGCGCTCGCGGTGTCGCTCAACAATGCCGTCCTGTCCCGCCCCGGTTATCTGCGGCGTTGAGCCGGCCTGCTCTTTTTCGCGACATCCCTCCGACGCGCTTGTCTCTTTCCTGCCCGCCGCTTGTGTCTCACCGGGCGACGCGCGGCTACCCTGAGGGCCCTCGTCGTCCCCGCTCCTCGCGACTGCCTGGGTGACTACCCCCTCCATTGTCGCGATTTCCCCCTGAGCTTTCAAGACAGGGCTCTCGACATCTAGCTTCCGTACTTTCCCTGTGGGCGACGGGCCGCTAACGGGCGTCAGCTGTGTGTCGTCTATTTGCTCTGCGCTTTTCGATGTTCTCTCTGAAGCGCACTCCTCCTTCAGCGATTTCCACGCTTTTTCTGACAGCAGGCAATCGGCTCGTGCTGTCAGCCGGTCAGTTAGCGCGCAAAGCACGGGGACCGTTCCCTTCGCGTCAGCGCAAACGCCGCATCCGCCGGACATCGCTAACGGAACCACCGCTAGCTTTGCCTGCACGGTTTCGCCAAAAGCAGATGTTAAGCTAATTGTTCCGTCTGGCTGCACCATCTCAGGTGGGATCGCGCTCTCCCGCAACACAGTAATCTCCGCTCCCGTGTCCAGGACTGCTCCGATACGCATATCCTTGCAGTCGAGAGACACGGGAATAAGCTCACTGTGTGCGGCCACCGGCTCTCCCACCAAAACGCGTGCCGCCAAGCTTTCGCTTTTAGCACCCGAAACCTCTGGCGTTTGTTGCTGTCGCATCGGGCAATTCCACTTCTGATGCCCCGTCGCACCGCACGCGTAACAGCCCCTAAGCTTATGCTTCGTCTCCGCGCCTGGACTTCTCGCACCGCCACGCGAACTTCGCTGTGTGTCCAGTTTGGACACGCTCGCGCCCTGCGACTCCGACACCTTCTGCTTCGCCGCGCTGTTCATCCCCTGCGCTTCTTCGAACGTGCGCAGCGAGGCGGCTAGCTCCGGCGCATTAACCCACTGCCTACCTTCTTGGAGTGTCACGTACCTCAGTGCCTCCTCTGACAGATTTCTCTTTAATTGGTCAGCGACCAACAGCTCTACTAACCGTTCGAACGTCGAGACGCCCCTCGCGTCAAGGTAAAAGTGCAGGTAGCTCTCAAGGCGCGTTGCAAATGGTCTCCAGCCTTCGTTTGCCCGCTTTCCTGACCCCAAGAACCTTTTGAGGTATTCACCTGCCGACAGTTTAAGTTCGTCAAGAACTGTCTGCTTGACTTTCTGATAGCTTCTGTGCTCTGCCGGGCTAAGTCGTGTGGACAAAAACTGAACTTTTTCCGCCACTAACGGGAAAACAAGTTGTCCCCAAAACTCCCTCGGCACCTCGTAAGCTTCTAGGGCGCTCTCGACCGACTCAAACCACACCGGTGCTTCAGCCTCGGTTGGAAATTTAGGAAGCACTCCAGTGAGCACCTTTGAATAGCGTCTCAGCTCACCACATCGATCCTGCCTGCCGGACCCGAGCTCGCTGTCTCGAGCGCTACCGCTGATGACTTGCGATAGTTTCTCCATCTCAGCCCGCAACTCCTCCAGCCTGCGCTCTGGCGTGAGTTCTCCAAAACGCTCATTTCCCTGGCTCTCCGGCGCGACAACCACTTGTGGGTTTCCCTGGACACTTTCGTCCTCCGACCCTGACCCACGCCTCATCGCTGGCGAACTGCTGTCGGGGTTCAAGTGAGCGAACCTCGTGTCCATAACCCACAAAAAACAGGCAGCGGTACCACTGAGGTGAAAAAACACCAGAGGACTCACCACTTGTGAAGGCGCCGCTCGCTGTTGTCACGCCTTGCCCGTCGCCAGACCCTCGCCGTCGCCGGACTGCCTGCTTGGGTCGATGGTTACCGGACCGCCGCCTCCTTTGGTTCGGTGGCTTGCTTCCTCGTTGCTTCAGCCTGACGCTCAACGTCTTGTCCTGCGTCTCCTCCGCAGCACGACGATCTCCTTGGTACGCAGAGCGTGCCTTGTCGTCGTTGTCTCGATCCTGTCTCGACTGCGCCAGTAAATTCCCACGCCTTCTCCCCACTCCCTCTTGACACCAGAGCAGAGCCCTCTCAGCTGCGTAGCCGCTGTCAGTTGCAGAAGGGAGTGGAAGGTTGGCCGTAGCTGCCTTGCCTCATATCGTGGTTGTTCGCACTTCTCAAGGATGGAGACGACTCCTTTCTTTGCGAAACAACTAGATATTTATATACAGGGTATATATACAAGGTTACATGGCAGCTATGTACATTGGAACTTTCGCAATATAACTCGGCAGAGCCGACAAGTGCATAGCACCGCTCCTGCGACAAGAACCCCCGTGAGGAGCCGGGAGCCAGGTTTTAACACCATCATTGCTCCTCCCAGTTTTCCCCACGGCAAATCAAAATCGCTCAGACCGCTTATTGGGTCAACTGTAAATTGGTCTGCCGGAGGCCTCCACCCTCTCTCTCTGAAGCCTTTTGAGCCCCCTGCCTGAGAGAGAGACGTGGAAGACGTCCGGCAAACGACATTCTCAGAAGTGCACTAAAGAAACATACACGATGGTGGCGCCGTTCAGTTACCTTGCTCGTGTTCATACACTGTGCGGCCGGTTAACTAGCGGAGCCATGCCATCCCTCCTCGGAACAATCTCGTATCCGTTGACAGGCTTTTAACAGACACTTTGCGAGATTTACTGGGCCACGTGCACCGTACTCGGCGACATCTCGTCTCCGTCGACAGGCGCTCACGGATGCTATCCGAGATTTATTGCTGTCACAGTCTTAGCTTCCTTCGCACCGCTTCGCGGACCCCCCGCGGGGCTGCGGGCCGCTGCGTTGGTCGTTAAACCGATTGTCAATAGGGCGCGTCTTTTTGTCCGAACGGTTATGGGCAGCTGGAAAGTGTTCTTTTGTCCCCGCGCTTCGTCCTCGACTCCGAGGCTGGCTTCTTGGAAGCCGCCTTCTGGGGTTCAGACACAACTATCCCCCCCGTTCTCGACACGCCGGACCTTACAGGTCCCTTAACACCCTTTCCCTCATTGTGCCAAAATTGCAGTTTTGGGCCAGCTTCCGAATTTCTACTATGAATGCATGAACTGACTCGCCTTCCTGCTGACATCGGTTAAAGAACCTGAAGCTTTCTGCAATTTCATGCGGAGTGGGATCATAATAGTCATTCAGCACGTTCACCACTTGCTCATACGTTGCCTTGCTCGGCTTCTCTGGCGCAAGTCTTCCACACAGAATATCGACTGTTTTCGATCCTAGTGCGGCTACCAGCAGTGCTCTCTTCTTAGAATCATTAGTAATTTCATTCGCTTCGTAATAAGCTTCAGCTTTGATAAGGTAGGACGACCACTTATCTCTGTCTTCGTTGAACTCCGGTAGCGCTTGACTCATGGTGCTCCGTGGGTCCTTTTTGTCGTCTTGGTCATCCGTGAGAGAAGTTCTCGTCGCCACTGTTGCAAACGCGGGCGGCTAAGCCGCTCCGCAGTGAACGGACAGGCGTCGACCAGCAAAAAGACGTGCGTTTATTCGAAGCACGCTAACTTAAAGGAAACGGGGTGGGGGAGAAGGAAGGCAGAAAGATACGAGGTATGCGCAGCGTTCGACTGCGCATCAGCAACTGGTGGCTTGCAAGTTGCAGCAGAGGGCAAGGCCACTGTTGTTCCAAAGGTAGTCTCAAGCAAGGACTGGCGTCGTTTTTCTTGCGAAACTGCGTCCTCGTATCTCGCGACTTCGAGCTAACTACTTGCTCGTCTTACTTGCAGTGTTGTGTCAAGAGGCTGTGAAAGCATTACATGACGACCAACAGCTGGAGACCTTCGATTTTCCCACACGCTCCCACGAGTTCCATTTTCCCACGAGTTCCGTTTACCAACACGCCCAAAAAATGGCAATGCTGAAATGAACGAGAATACACGCATGCGCGCTATAAGCAGTCCTGCACAGCTGTTGTCTGCTAGGCTTTCACGGGAACCGGACAACACCACCGCTTCTTTTGAGCACCCGTTATCATCCTTTTTTTTTCATTTCTCAATGCTGCCATCAAATCATAAAAAAAAGATCAAGTGGTCGTGCTTCAGATGGATGAGATGCGATCACACTCGCTAATTATACTACGTGCATATCGGCATTTTTAAGGCGGAGCTGTCAAGCTTCTCGTTATGCTGTGCGGAGTCGACAAGAAACTCTCATCATGAGAGGCCGGCGCGCGTTCTGGCTCCCTTCGTCTATTTCTCCACGGTCTTAGTCAGTCTGCATGCTTAGGGAAGACAATTAAGCCACGCTATGCTAAGGTCAAGCTAGTTAAGGCTATACTATTTAGGGTCATTGTAATTACGGCTTTGCTAGCACAGGGAGCGTCAATGAAGGCATTGCTAATTAAGACCACAATAATTAAGGTCGTGTCAATTGAGGGCATGCTAATTGGGTATCTGTTAATTGATTAGTTTAAGACCTCACTAATATTGCATTGCTAATTAGCATCGTGCTAAGCAAGACTACGATAATTAGGCCTTGCTTATTGACAAGGCCTTCATTAACACGACCATAACTTACAAGGTGATCTTAACTAGAAGTTCTTAATAGCGTGATCCTAATAGGCATGTCTAAAAAACAAGTTCTTAATTATATATGACTTAATCATCAATGTTCTAATTATATTATCCTAATCATCCAAGTTTTGATTAACAGGGCAATAATTAGCGTGAGTATGACATGGTTTGGCTCGACTGGCTTGACCAAGCTTGAAGGCTGACTAAGACCATGGAGAAACAGACGAAGGGAGCCAGAACGCGCGCCGGCCTCTCATGATGAGAGTTTCTTGTCGACTCCGCACAGCATAACGAGAAGCTTAACAGCTCCGCCTTAAAAATACCGATATGCACGTAGTATAATTAGCGAGTGTAATCGCATCTCATCCATCTGAAGCACGACCACTTGATCTTTTTTTTTTTTGACTTGATGGCAGCATTGAGAAATGAAAAAAAAAAGGATGATAACGGGTGCTCAAAAGAAGCGGTGGTGTTGTCCGGTTCCCGTGAAAGCCTAGCAGACAACAGCTGTGCAGGACTGCTTATAGCGCGCATGCGTGTATTCTCGTTCATTTCGCCGCTGCGCTCCGTCGTACGGCGCTTATCAACTCGGCGGTCAAAGCTCGCGCGTTCAGGTTTAAAAAAAATGGCCGATTGTACATACAAACTCTCAGCGGCGCAGCGCACAGCCTCAAGTCGTTCAAATCGTGCGCCTTAATTCAACCGTTCTATGCGCGTTAAGGAACCTGGGGACTCTATTTTTTGTTCGCTTTATTATTGTTTTTCATTTTGCATGCATGTTTTCAATGGAATGTTCTGTTTTAAGCATCGCGGGGATGCTTTTTCAGAGGCGAGCAATGCCACGCGCGCTTTTTAATGCGAAGCATTTCTTCGCGAACCTCAGGCACTTTGGCCGTGTCTATCTATCTATCTATCTATCTATCTATCTATCTATCTATCTATCTATCTATCTATCTATCTATCTATCTATCTATCTATCTATCTATCTATCTATCTATCTATCTATCTATCTATCTATCTATCTATCTATCTATCTATCTATCTATCTATCTATCTCACTGTAAGCAAAAATGAGCCCAGATGGGAGTTTTATCAGCTTATCAGTCCCGAAAACTCCCATGCCGGCATCATTTACTCCATCATATATATAGCAGAGTTAATACGGCACATGTCGTCTTGATGCTCCTGTTGCGAAGTGGAGGAGCATGTAAACGACATGACCTTATATACTCCCCGCGGAGTATCTGCTCAAGCTCATGAACTCCCCATGGGAGCTTCAAAAACCACTTTTGGCAGCGACGTGCGCGCGTGCGCCGTGTATGAGACGTGCGTGTATGCGCGTCCGCGTCTGTTTACCGCGTGTGAAGCTCCAGTGTACCGATGTCTTGCAACAACTGCCGATTAGTGCTTTGCGTAGACGTGTAGGACTATTTTCTCCGCTGAAGCGTTCTGAACAGAGACAAGTTCAACTCGTGCCAGCATCCGGCCGCGAACACATCGAGCTGGCTGTGCCGTGTTTATTATCCTGTCGAGCGGCGGTGCCCATGCACACGAGTGCAAGCCTCCGACACGCCACGGATACCTCGCTTCAACGTGCCGAGTTACGAAGAAATGCGAATAATAATTTCATCGGTAACAAAAGTAAGCTGTTGCGATCGTCAGCGGTTGTTTCCGGAGTTTCACCGGCTAAAACTTCGAAGCAGTGAGAAGTAGGCTTCGCTACGTCATCGGCATCAAGCCGGCCGGCGGCCGGTGTGAGAGCTGTGCCAACGACGCGCTCGCCCCGACCACGGGCAACGGTTGCTTCTCGGAGTGTCACCGATGTTTCCCGGCTGCAACTTCTAAGCGGTAAGAAGGCTTCGCTACGTCGTCGGTACCGAGCCGGCGGCGTAGCGAACTCGCACCGCCACACCGGTCGCCATGGCGAGTTCTACGAGCTCGCACCGGCCACCGGTGAAGCAAAGAATATGTTTCACAGAAAATAAAAGCTGCTGGAATGAGTAAGTTTAAACTGTCTCTTTGTGCCATGCAACCACCGTTGTCAAACGTATAGCGAGAAGGCGAGCGCCGATACGAGATAGATTGAACCAACATGCGGCCGCCGCTGCACTGCGAGCAACAGGAACCGCGACTACGAGCCGTCTCGTTCGTTGTAAATGCATCGCTCCGTAACTTAACGCGGATAGCGGACACCTGATTTTTTATTGTGTGTGTAAAATAACGGCGACGAAACCTTCCCAGCAGCAAGCATTTTGTGATCGCGAGCTGTCGTTCATCGTATAGCCCTGCCTTACTCATGGGAGAGGCCTAGCGACGCCGTCGGCAACAACGCGGTATACCGGCGTGGCGCCGCGGTTCTTTGCCGGTGTTGCGCAATGTGTGCCGCTGAAGCATTCGTGCACGGCCGCTCGGGGTTCGTGCGCGATTAGGTGCATTTTACAGGCTCACGCACAGCACTGCTAAGGCGGATACATCCCATGCGACAGAGTGGCAGCTGATAATCAAAATTCGCTAAATAAAAGGGCGCTGAATGTTAGGCGGGTTTATAGTAAAAGACGGGTGTTCCTCAGTAGTATCTAAAAGCCCACGGCAAATTTGCACGTACGCCATGAATGTATGTTGCTTAATTAGGCGGAAAAGAAGTGTCCCACCAGAGCTACATGGGAGGTCAAGATAGGGTGCCTATATACCCGGTAACCGTAGTTTGGTTGTGAAGCGCGAGTGGTGCGCGGTTGTCAGTTTGAGTGTTGTATTGCTTTGCGAATGCTGTGTGCGTGGGATGGATCTTGCGTGCCTCGATGCTAATTTAATAAAAGAATCTCTGGCGCATGGTCCGATAGCGAAAAGCATTTTTTTTTTCGATGGTTATAAAAATTACTCCCATACTGACCTGGAAAAGCTCCCCGATGGACGTAAACAAGTACTCCCCTCAGTCCATCCAAAATCACCGTCCTTAAAGGGGGTAAATTTTTTACTCCGCCTGGACAGAGTATATAAAACCCCCATCGGGGCGTGCGCTAGAGAACAAGTCCATTTACTCCCATCTCGGCTTTTTTTTGCTTACAGTCTGTCTGTCTATCTATCTATCTATCTATCTATCTATCTATCTATCTATCTATCTATCTATCTATCTATCTATCTATCTATCTATCTATCTATCTATCTATCTATCTATCTATCTATCTATGTATCCGCCTACGTCTGGGCGCTGTCCTGGTCGTCTCCATAACTTGTAGTATACCAAAATTGGCACAACAAGAGAGCAGTGCATGACGAGCACACTTCACTGGTGATGACATGAATAACGCAAAACGCCTGTCGCGTATGTCATGAAATCGTTTCTCTCAGTAACATGTTCATGTTATGCGTGTATGTGCCATAGATGATCAACAGTCTGAATCAACACATTAACGGCGAACATACACATTGAAGCGCAAAGCAAGTGAGGGAGCTGATTATTTAGCGGCCGTGAGAGAACACTCCTGGAAGACGCTCGATTGCCATGCACTCGTCCACGTGGTCTGCCAGAATGACGCAGTGTTCTCTTAATATCATGTGAGGCTGGGCGCGACGTACATAGCCACCATTGAAGCAAAACTGCTAGCCGGCTTAGTTGGAACGAATTCATTGTAGTACTTGCGCGAAAACAAACGGGGACGAAGAAAGGAGACACACGGACAAGCGCAATCTAACAACTGATTTATTTTTGAAAAAAGCGTTTGCTTAAAAGCCCAACTTAATCTCCTTATCTTATTAGATAAGGAGATTTCGCTGCTGTCCGCGTATCTTTAATGACGTTCCCTTTTCATTTTGTCGATGTAGGTGCTTCGTGTGTGTGTGTGGACGCGATGATCTCGGGAATTGTGGTCTATTGATTGTTGTATGCGCGGATGGTGTGTGCTCTCTGGCGGAAGCGCGCAGATCACGTTGGGCTTTTAAGCAAACGCTTTTTTCAAAAATAAATCAGTTGTTAGATTGCGCTTGTCCGTGTGTCTCCTTTCTTCGTCCCCGTTTGTTTTCAAGCAAGTACTACAATGAATAGCCACCATTCTTTCAGAACTTCGGCCTAAGCACGGGGATTATGTTGCACAAACACAACGGCGCACAGTACGAAGGCAGCTGTAACAGTCATCGTACAATCGCGTAGTACACATGCAGCGTTACCAAGCCTTGTTAGCCATCACGTTCTCTGTGCATCGGTCGCGCAACGGCTTAACGCGCTGAATTTTGAACGGTGGTGGTGCCGTTGGGCGTGGGTTCGACTCCTGCCTTCGGAAGTATTCTCTTTTTTTTTAAGTATTGTTTCTAAATTAACGTTACTGCTCCAGAGGAGCTGTATTTTTTTGTTTTCAATAGAGAATCACGTTGGTATCAGCGGCGGACGTAGCCCGTCGCTCACTGGAAGTGGCAGGCGCACTGCAAAGCGGCAGCCTATGTTAGTTCTCCCAGTGACACGGGCCAATTAGTGACCCTGGCGAAACAATGAGAATCAAATGGGCACCGCGAACAACACGCTAATTACTTCTGCCACAGCGCTACAATTATGCCACAACGGCCATGCAACGACTGCGAACAGCTGTTGCCCCGTCAATATAGTGCTGTCGTTAACGTGACGGGCCTCCTCACCTAGTTTTATGGTTACTTCGGTTACTTAGTGCCTATAAATTACAAACCACTCGTGCTATTCGCTCCTCTTGATGAAAAGTTAACAGTATATTGACGATTTAAACAACAACATTAAAAACAATTTGTCATGTTTGCGACTGTTACTTTTAACAAGCGCCAGGTAGCGCTGCGCTTCTTCCTCTTTTTTCTTTTTCCCGCACCCCACTAGCCACCATAGCCCCACAGAGGAAAAAAAATGGCTCCACGCTTTTGTTTTTCTTCACATGATCGGCGTGTTTTCGATGATCTCGACGCTCAGCGAGATACATTGCGCAGTGTTAAGTTCAGAAATGTTTTCCTCATCGTCTGCAGCAGTGAATTCTCTTGTGCGCTTCGTCGTTTCCGCCCGCTGGATATCGACGATTTTGACAAAGACTCTACGGAGTCTTGCGGGCTGGCGAGGAAAACGGCAGCACCCACTTACTGCAGATGAAGCCGTGAGTATTGCAGGATCGCTTCACTTGTTTGCAAGCACCCCGTTAAGACATTGTCTACTGACTGCAGATACTTAGGACGGGGTAGAGGAGGCGTGAGTCGAACAACAACCGACGTGTGCCGCGGAAGTTCGGCGCTGCTCAACTGGTACCGGGATGACGAAAAAGTGAGCTACGCCTGCATGCTTTCTCCTTTAATGTAACGGAAAGCTTCATTGTGCGAAAAAAAGGGTGCCGTCCGTCTTAGGTGCAGTTTTCGTCCCGAGTAGAGGCGATACGCATAATGAAAATAAAGTAAAATGGTGTGCTGAACAGATATCACAGTTCATAAGCATCATTCAGCAGCATTGCGAGATGCTTTCGCAATAAACCCCGCATCTTTTAGTCTCACTCGGTTTCACTCGTTCACGGCATGATTATGTAAAGTGAAAGCTAATTGATTGCACTGATAAGGCCCGTCTTGAAGGCATGATTTCGATGCTGCATGTCAGCCTCTGACACGATTGTAGGCTTTCGCACCTTCATAGAACAAGTGCGTTACTAGGACTGTGACATTGAAATGCAGGTTAAACGCCTAACTAGATTATGTCAGAATTGATCTATTCTTTTTAGTTGCCTCTTGAAATGAATGCACCAGCTACAGTTGCATTTTTCGCACCATGAGGGTGTATCGCACTGCTTCTGCAACGTTGTGACTAGCTCAGTACCTTTGTTTTGTGTCATTTTGAGGTAATTGTTACATTAAATAAATTTTCCTTTCCTGCTAAGTTTTTCTTATCCTGATTTGTGTTGAGAGGCTTTCACGCAATGTCAATTCTTGCGGCAGTAGTTTAATTTTCATTTTACAGTTGCCTCTAATTAACTGCAAAAAGCTGGCTCAAGTGGAGGCCGATATATTTTTTCTATCAGTTTAGCAATGACATTAGTTCAAATTTATTTGAACATAAACCTCGAGCCACTTGCAGATCTACGACAGTCCTCCTTGTAACATTTGTGATATTTTAAATTAAGTTACAGCTCAGTACATTTAACGTAATCTCTTATTTGCATATGAAATGACCACCTTGGCGTACAGCGTGGTTCATTATGTAAACTTGACAGTGGAAACAAACCTGACAAACAAACAACAAATAAGCACAGTGTCCCACTCTCTCTGTGTCCCGTTGTTAGCGCTGCCAGATTCACATAATGAATCTATACCAACGAAATGTTCACAGTGCATAGAACGTTTGGAAAGACACGAGACAAACGCAGGCGAAGAGCGCTCACTTCCAACTAGTTTTACTTTGATAAAAATGTGCATGTATACAAACTAAGGGAGAGGGTGCGAGACAAGAAAAGAAAGGTGCTTACATCATTGCCACATCATCTGAAATGCTTCCAGCGTACCAGCACGTATGCTCCTAAAGCCCAGCCAAGTTATCAAATTCTTGATTTGAAATTGCAATAGAGGGTGCGCTAACGCACTTGTCCCCCAGCTTATGCATCAACTCAGCTTTGATAGCTTCGCGAATTCGCTGAACCGTATGCCTTGCCATCACTTTGCTCTGATTGAAATGGGGTGTGCGCCTACAGTCACGACAGTGAATGCTGATGTGCCTCTGCAGCATGCTGAATACATTATTGTGATGCTCATGCAAGCAGGTCATTTAGGCATCGGCCTCTTTGACCGATATAACCTTTTCCACACGTCAGTGGAATCGAATAAACAACCCCCACTGCACAGGAGACGAAACGTGTCCTGTGCTTCACAGAACATGCAGGAACCTGTGAAGGCTGAGCACTGACCATTTGGCATGACTTCTAAAGCTTCTCTGGAGCCGAGAAAGCCACCTGCAAGTTGGCACGCGCTGCTATCTTCTTCAGCCTATGCAACACATTGTGTACGTAGGGCAGCACAATGAGACGCTTTTTGCTGGGGTTACCACGCTCTGTGCAATCATCTCCTTGCTGAACCTGCTTCAACAGACCTATACTACTCACTACCACATGAAAAACTGCTCTTATATGTCGAAGAATGCATTGACACTTTTGGGTCACCGGTGTTTCAAACTTGCTCGGGAATCTACAACAGTATACTATACTCGCGGACAACTTTTCTTGGCAATGAAGGAAAGGCTACGGGTGCAGAGCAACTGCACATGTAGTGCTCTGCCAAGTAGTCCGGTTCGGCGTACGTTTCAAAATTAGTTTTGTTTATAAACATTCCATATCTCCTGTGACAGCCGTTTGATTATTTTAGTGGCCGTAACAGTCTTTGACAGCCATTTGTTACTGAAATTCATCACAAGCTCCTTCGCCGAATCATCGGAAAAGATGGAGGATGACGAGAGCTCACCTAAAGACGAAGAGGCCATTTTGACTGTGAGGTGCCCGTAAAAGGTGCGACGTTTTCACACGCGCAAAAAGGCGAAATGAAACTGCATAAAGTAAAACAAATAAAAATGTCTCCTTGGTGCATGCTGACCCTCTTTTCAAACAGTGTCCTGTAGAAAATAAAGTATTGTATTTTAGGGGCGAAGCTCCCTATAGCGAGACCTGGTCAGTTGTCGATCGTCGATCCATCCGGCGTACCCCGTAGTGTTCCCTTATCGTACAATAGAGGGCGCTGTCCCATAGAGATGCATGCAAACTGCAGTTGGGTGACGATATACTAGATGACGCTGTACGCATTCTGTGTGGTCATCTCCTATTTCTCGTCTCGTTTCTGAGAGGGCGCTGTCCCATATACATGCGTATAATATGGCGGTTGGGTGAAGGTACGCTAGATGGCGTTGGTGGCGCAGCTGCTCTCCGATTGGCTGCTGCGCGGGGATCTCTCATTCTCCGGATCGTCGCCGTACGAGTGCGCTGGCCGGATCGTGCTGCTTGGCGGACCATGGACGACGAGGAGCGCCGGGTGCGGAAGGCCGCTGCGTATCGTGCTCGTCGGCAGGATCCCGAGGAGCGAGCTCGAGAGGCTGCCGCCTGGCGCCGTGCGCGCTTGGCGGCGGCTTCGCGGGCGCGCACCGCCTCGAGATGCGCCTGGCGCCGCCCTCGCCTGGCGGCAGCCTCTCGATCCCGAGAGGCTCGCTTGCTTGGCGCTCGCTTGGCGCTCGCTTGGCGCTCGCTTGGCGGCAGCCATCCGGATCCCGAGACGATGCGCGCCAAGGACGCCACTGCGAAACGGGCTCAACGAGAAGCGGATCCCAAGGCCATGATTGCTTCAGGTGATTCGCCCAAGCTCTTCATCATTCACCCGTAGATATGCTGTAATTTTTTTTTTTATTCTTGCGCAGAAAACACGGACTTAATTGTGGGACTATATATTCTTCAGCGGTAGCACACACGTAGTTCAGCTCTGTAGCCTCTCCTTCATTGTCAAGAAAAGTTGTCCGTGAGTACAGAACTGTTGTACTTCTAAATGAAATCGAGTTTCGTCACGTGGAATGATCATAACTTCATCCAAAAGAGCGGAATTGCATTAGGTCATGTTGGGCCCCAATCCTGAGCGATATTTATCTTGCATGTCACGACTGCGACATAGCAACCAAGCTATATGGATCCGTTGTTTTTAAGGTGTGCCGATTTGTTGATGACTTCTTAATTCTGGTTCGGCAAGGGGACTATCGCAAAGAGCATGGAAACACCAACAAAAAATCACAGCATATCCACGGAGTGAATGATGATGAGTGGGCGAAGCTGCGGAGGTTCATCGGTAAACCGTGAATCTTCCGTGAATTCTGCCCAGTACATCATCACCGACGTGAGATCGGGCGCGTTTATACTAAAGGTTCGATCGGTTATGAAGACTTGCAGCTCACTTTAATTTTACATGTACGCTGTGAATTTTCATTGTTTAGAAAACCATTGCTTTAGAAAACATCTGGCGTCTTTCGTTAAGCAGCTGGCGTCTTTTCGTTTTGCTTTAGAAACATCTGGCGTTCTTTCGTTTTGCTTTTAGAAAACATGTGGCGTCTTTCGTTGGTTTATTTCACCAATCAACGGCGTTTTGAACAAAATTTTTATTGTTTAATCACGCACAGGAGAAATCTCACCAGGCACTACCTTGCAGGTAAACAATGGCTGCTAATGGGAATGAGAGACAGAAGAAGTCAGGCTTTTAGCTAACACTTACACTTCTACTTCTACTAACGTTTCCTACTGGAACATGCCAATGGCTGCTAATGGGGAATGAGAGACAGAAGAATTCGGCTTTTAGTTAACGCGCACGCTGCGAATTCTTTATTGTTCAACAACGCACAGGAAAAATCTCCCACCGGCACCACCTTGGAGGTCAAGATCTGGTACTAGCGTTACGACTGCTTACGCACTACGACTACTACGACTACGAGGGACGAACGGCTGCCGCCTTAATTAAGGAGCTTCGCCCCTAAAAGCGCTTCGTTGTGTTGCCCTACATACACAATGTGTCACATAGGCTGAAGATAGGAGCATGCGTCAACTTTCACGTGACTTTCTCGGCTCCAGAGAAGCTTCGGAAGTCATGCCAAATGGTCAATGCTCAGCCTTCACAGGTTCCTGCATGTTCTGTGAAGCACAGGGACACGTTTGGGGGTTGTTTATTCGATTCCACTGACGTGTGGAAAAGGTTATATCGGTCAAAGAGGCCGATGCCTAAATGACCGCTTGCATGAGCATCACAATAATGTAATCAGCATGCTGCAGAGGCACATCAGCATTCATTGTCGTAACTGTAGGCGCACACCCCATTTCAATCAGAGCAAAGTCATGGCAAGGCATAGGGTTCAGCTAACTCGCGAAGTTATCAAAGCTGAGTTGATACATAAGCTGGCGGACAAGTGCGTTAGCGCACCCTCTATTGCACTTTCAAATCAAGAATTTGATAACTTGGCTGTGCTTTAGGGCATACGTGCTTGTACGCTGGAAGCATTTCAGATGTCGTGGCAATGATGTAAGCACCTTTCTTTTCTTGTCTCGCACCCTCTCCCTTGCTTTGTATATATGCACCTTTTTATCGAAAAAAAAAGTAGTTAGAAGTCAGCGCTCTTTGCCTATGTTTGTCTCGTCCCTTTCCAAACCTTCTATGCACTGTTAACATTTAGAAATGAATCCACATGAACTTGCCCAAGTGTCATTCCTTTCAAACTATACCAACTAGCCCGCCTATCAACGCTTACAGTGTGGTCCTTTACGAAAGGGAAGACGCGAGCGTGTGGCCTCTGTTCCGGAGTAGCTGCTTACTGCACCATCAGATATCGGCAGGATAAAGCACCACCGCTTTTGGCGTCACCGATGGGCAAGCAAGTTAACGAGGCATGGCCTATAGCAATCGTACTGGAAAGGCGCGTGCAAGTGTGCTTGGTAGATTACACCCTCTGCCCTCATGACGACGGCAGGTGTTATCTGCCCTTAGCAAACTGCACTTGCTATGCAAAAGCTGTGGAAACATGTAACGTCTATCTCGGGCTTGTACACGTGCTTTAGATAATTGAGTGCGGACTACTATTTTCTGTATTGGTGGACAATATGTTCTAGATAAGTTAGATTCTCTCTAGAAGAACAGTTTTCACGACATTCAATGGTAGCCTCTCGAAATGCCAAACCTCCTAGAAAGCTTCACCTGACTTCATTGCTGTCGCTTAAATCAGGCAAGGATTGGCAATTCCGACTTCTTGCCCAGCAAGTGTATAATATGCAGGCAGAATTACATTTCTTTTTCTTAAAATGCCAGCAGTACCGAAAAACGTGTTGACGGCACTGAAGACGTTAATTTTGAAATTATTTGCTCAGTGTAGCGGCCACGAGCCTGGGGCTACCAAGCAGGCGTGCGCGCACCCGAGATGCTCGTTGTAAGAGACGGCGCAGTGAGAGCTCGTTTTCGCGTCCTCAGACCGATTGAGTTCAAAACAGCAACACCTCTCGGGTGACTTGAACGCACGTGCACTGGAGCTTCGCTATTCTATCCGCCCTCTGTTCGCATCGCAGCTAGGCGCTGATAACACGGCGGAGATGGAAGCAAGATGAAAACCCTATAAGGGAGCTATGAGCGCTCGCTTCACGCACGCTGCTGCCAGAGAAACTGCGCTGCGCCCGTTGCGATCAGTGGAAAGCATGAACGTGGCGCTCCAGTGGCAAAGGAAAATATGGAATGTCAAAGGAAAGAAAAGCAAAACTCGGTAACCGGTTGCGCTTTCCTATCTTAGATGTCGGCAGCAGACGGCCTGAACTGGCCGCGCGTTCGGTCCGCTGTTCACACTTTATTCGACGCCGATAGTGCTTGCGCTTTGCTCTTACTCTTCTCCTCCTGTGCGTCTCGTGGCGAGAAAGTATAGCTGTGAATGTGTTTATTGTGTGCACTACCTTTCGAAGCACAAGAAGCTTAATTATTGCAAACAAGCCAAAATTTCACAGTTACCGACCTAGACATCAATGCTTCTAAGGAACGCTTAACACCCGAAAGATCAGTGACTGTCAGTGAGACGGACTACTTGTGCTGCGCGTGCTTTTGCTACGACTACAATGAAAGATCTTCACAGAGCGCGCAGTTGAACGATGACATTCCTATGCCTCCTGAAAAAGAAATCGACGTCATTAACCAGATCACTGCGACTACCGGTGTGTCCTCTTTGAAACCTCCTGGCACAGTTAGAAGTCGTTGAAGGCCAGCCAACATCAAAAGAAAACACACCGAGGTGCAGAAGGTGGTAGCCGAAAGTGTTCACTGCAAGATACGGCTGGAGTAAAGTTAAAGGGACGCTAAAGAGCAAAACGATTTTTCTCATATTCGCAAGGTACTCTTTCACGATGCCAACAACACCACGCTTGCTGCAAGAATACGCTAGTAAGCGACAAAACGCGCAAAAAGAAAAAAATGTGGGTGGCGACGCCACCTAGAAGCATGCGCACCATTCGCCGTGACGTCGCATATTTTGACGGCGCCTGCTAGGGACTACGCAGTTCCTAATCAATAAAACATGAAGTGCATTGTCCTCTGAGGGGTCCATAGACATAACATAACACGTTTGGGGCAATTTTGTTGAGCCAATTGCGCCAAATTACGATAACTACACTTTGAAATCCGTAACGCCACGCGGGGAGATTTCAGCGCGAAATTTAAAAATGAAACCTTGAACTTGATTTTCTCATTTACTAATAAACCTATGATGGCGAAATTAACGACATTAGACTTCTGAGACACCAATTTATCGATCTAAACCAATTCATTGTTCCTCTTTAGTGTCTCTTCAAGGTGATCGGGAAATTCAGCTGAAGTAAAGTGCTGGTTCTGAGCGGATTGGACCGAAAGCTTTCGGCAAGTTCATGCAGCAACGACGGGACTCCGGGACTCTCCTGCCATCCACACTAGTGAAAAATTATATTAAGAAGCTTATTTCTTAAGCATGGAAGCATCGGATCTTCAGACCTGCATGGTGCGCTGAGCCTTGCCTAAGGGTCTCATTGGAAGGCCGTAACTATTAGTGCAACGAAATTATGCAATCTGTTTTCAATGATTATGAAAGCTGGTGTGAAGGAGAATAAGTGGACAAAATTTTAAAAAATATGAAAATGATTTTTTTAATTGTCGCCTGAAGTTTCCATTGTTCTGTGTTTTCTTGAACTTAGCCCGATCGTATCTCTCTACTGAAAAGTTATATAAATATAAGATTCGGCACTTTGGTAGATAAGTACGCGAAGAATGTAATGCGGAATTTTTGTCGCTCTGCTACAAGGCTTTTTTGAGATAAAGACCTTAGTAAAGAAACTAACGTTTCCTGGGCCAACTTCTAGGTTTTTTATAAAAACATCTACGCTACAAATAAAAACTAAAAATGTCCTCAGCAGAAGGAAAAGCATGCATATATTTAGTTAAAGCAATTTCAGCTAGCTAACTGTTATATATTTTGTGCAATTCATAACGAAATTTGGCCAAAACCGCAGAGCGGATGAGCGCTCCACTCCACCTCTCCGTCATTATTGATTTACTGTGCTTCGAAAGAAGTTCTGGCGGCAAAACAAATTGCGGATCTGTTCTTTCCACTCATCAGGCAATAATATATAAAATTTTGAAATAAATTTAAGGTGTCGACCAACCATCGTGTGTTCGATCTTACGTGGAATCACCCTTACGTTTCATCACATGCGCAGCTTTGCAAAATTCAATTAATTGTCTCAACAGTTCGACAACACATTTTTTTCTAGGACATCTGCACTTCGTAGAGAAAGTGTTCAGCTTTCAGTTGAAGCTAGTATAAGGTCATTTGCTTACAGCCCAACAGCATTAAGACAAATAGCCACTATATAAATAGAGGACAAAGCATTAGCAAGTTCACTAAAATTATTTTGTGCTTAACAGTTTGCATATGAACTGTTAAGCCATATACAGCGACAGTACAATTCTTAGCATTTGATACAGTACGACTGTTCGGTATTTATCTTGAACAGCTGTAAAATTCTGAAATTTCCCTCATTGGCACTTTAAAATTTTGTGTAGGACTGCCAAGGCATAGCTTGAACAAGATGGAATGGCATCCGTGGTGAAAAAAGATTAGAAAGTGGTGACTGCAAGAGTATGCTAACTGTGAATGTAAAAACGGTCATTTGCTTTTATTCTGGACGGTGTGAGACGTCTGTATGTACACCTCGTAAAGGCATAAAAGGCATTGCAGAGTTTGCACAGCCTTGTTGAATTGGTCCATAGGTTTTCTAGTAAATAACTCCATTGTATGTTCGTTTAGCAGTATGCGATGGGTTAAAGAAGCTCGTAGAAAAATATTGTTAATATGAAATAGATAACCTATTCACTCTTAGAAAGCATAGCCGAATGTGTTTTAGCATCTGTAAAAACCCGAGATGCTCGTTGGAGTGGAGATTGAACACGAGAAAAGATAAAGGGGTGTTATTACTGTGACTGGTCCAGTTAGTATAGATCTACTGTGTAACGTCTAACAGCGCAGGAGACTGAATGGAAATAGCTGCATATGCGTTTGCTATGGTTATCTTTCTGTCTTCCATCCCTTCTGTGCTACCCAAAATTATTGTCTGCAATATTTATATTTACATGTAGAAATGCCTTCTTCTCTGGGCACAAAATTTAATGTCTTTGCAGCGCAGATAAGCAGAGAGGCAACAGGCAACTAAAATAGGAAACACAAAGCTAATTCCTGCAGTTTTTTAATTTCAATTGTGCAAATGCTGAAGAAAAGGAATGTGAAGTGGAGAAAAACGTAGCTCACTGCCTTCAAAAGCCTTGGATGTGCCTTCCACATAATGCATGTGTTGAAACTTATGCATCTTAGCAAGCGCAGCGAAACAAACACAAGAGAAAGAGTCATGTAGACAGGACAGTGTTGCTCTACCCTTTGAGCTATGGCAGCATCAGCCGTCTTCTCGTCCACTTTATTTTGTACTTCTGTATGCATTAGGTCTGTCACTGCAAGTGTTAGCCATTACCACTTGTGGCAGAGGGTGGCACACTCTTCAGACTGCAGCATGAATTTGGCATGCGTACTTGAATCTAGTTCAATGTGCACTCCTGCCACCATGGCCATGAGTGGCACAGGCTAGCATTCCTAAAGTGAGACGAGTTAACCTTAGTCTACTAAACTGCAAACCCGTGTTCCTAACTGTGGAAGCTATTAGTGTCAAATCTTTAAAGCATATTTGAATGAAATGTTTGCTTGCAATATTGTATTGCATTTTTTATGCAGGAGGTGATGTTGTGTCTATGCTAAATTTTGTGGAGACGCATTGCAAGGGATGATTTTGGCAGCCTAATTACACAGGTGAGTAAAGAAGTTTTAGAACCACTAGTACAAATGTTTTTCTAGATGACTGTTGCTGTGAAACGCGTGAGAACAAAAATATGTGAGAAATGACAAATGCCAACTTTTAAATGAATTTGTAAAGAGAGAGAGAAATAAACGTTTATTTGTGGAACAGTGTTCCGAGCAATGCTCAATATCACCCTAAGGTGGGAGGGCTCCCTAGTCCAGGAACCCTCTGGTTGCAACTGCCCTCTTGGCCCCGATGAGAAGTTGTTGCTGGTCTTCCAGGTCCTCGAGGGCGATGTTGGCCTCCCACGTTTCGGTTAGGTGGTCGTCGTTCGTGTTTAGTGCTGGATTGACGTCCGTTTCCGGTTGCATATTGAGGTCTACGTGACACGGGCATTCCAGGAGCAAATGTGCCAGGGTGTCCGGTACGCTGCAGAGCGGGCACATGAAGCTATGTTTCGTTGGGTAGAGGCGGTGCATTAATATTCCATGTATGTGTGTGTTGCTTTGCAGTCGTCTGATGATCACGCTTTCTTCTTTAGTCAGTTTTGGATGTGGTGGAGGGTACACCCGTCGCTCCAGTCTGTAGTGTTGAAGTAGCGACGAATAGGTGTTCTGTACAGCCTCCACCTCTTCAGCCATGGGTCGGGTATCCTGTGGGCCCAGGACAGCCCGGCTGACGTGCTCGCGGGCAGCGGCATGCGCCACTTCATTTCCCTGTAGACCCTCGGGTCCTGGCACCCATATTATACAGGTGTATGGGAGTGGAGTGCTTCGCTGTTTTATGACGTTAAGTGCATCGGCTGAGATGCGACCCTTCGCACAATTCCTGCAAGCTGCCTGCGAGTCAGTGAAGATCACCGCAGCGTCTGTACACGTGGTCGTGGCGAGAGCGATTGCCGCTTCTTCCGCTGCTTCTGAGTTGTGTGCCTTGACCGTGGCCGACGCTAGCTCCCGGCCTCGAAAGTCTATGACGCTGACAACGTACGCGTTTCGGCGCGGATACTTGGCAGCGTCGGTGTAGCGGGCGTCCGGGTCTTGCTTGAACTTTCGTTAAATAGCGTCAGTTCTAGCCTTTCGGCTACTTTTGTGGAATGTCGGATGCATGTTGCACGGAATAGGCGCGATGGAGAGGGACTCTCTAACGTCCAGCGGGATGCGCTTTTTCCGGTCTGCATCGGCGATATACGTCTCGCTGTATTTGAGGTACCACAGCACTGACCTCCCGGTGGGCGTGAGCTTTAGTTGTTCCAGCTGGCTGTTCTTGTGAGCTTCGGCGAGCTCTTGCCACGTGTTGTGGATGCCCATTTTAAGAAGACGTGTAGTAGAAGCCATGGGGGGTAGTCCCAGGGCGACTTTGGTTGCCTTTCTTATCATAATATTAAGTTTTTCTATTTCTGCGGTCTTCAATCTAAGGAAAATTCTTTTTATTAGCAGTTGCTGTTAACTCCAAAAACCAAAGTGCAAGCACGGGAAAAAGTAGCACATTTCAAGCTGCAGAATTGCACCTTTAGCTAAATATAAACTCTGGGGAATATGCAACACTTCAAAGTAAATTTCTATCCTCTCGTATGTTTCTTCATTCAACGTATGCTGTACTACAACCATGCAGTCAGCCAAATTTGCTCAAGTTTTCATGAGCTGGTTGATTTGATTTGATTGGTTAATAAAGGTTTAGGTTAGGAAATAATTTACTATATTGTACAAGTCGCACTGTATATATAGCTTCTTTTGATGCGACGCTCGGCAGGAAACATACGTTCTACCGGGTGATGCTAGCGATTTCATGCGTGCTCTTTCCGCGCAAGTCATGCACTACGTTTCATTGTTTGTGGAAGACAATGGGAGCATCACTTCCAAGTGTCAACATCGAACGAACCACGAGAACGAACAACCTTCGACCCGCTGTCCTCCCCAGCATGACAATTCCACGGCATCGCTCGTTGGCGCCGTCAGCATCGGGAGACAGCATTCTTTTTCTGCGAAGGCTCGTTGTTCTTTCGACTGAACAACAACGTTCCTTTCTCGTCTATACTATACTTGTCGGTGAGAAATGAGCGCGCGCATTCTGAAAGCTGGCCCGTCGCCCCGTACGCGCTGCACTACACCAAGCCCATCTGCTGCGCGAATAAGCGATTATGTGTTTTAATCAGATTCCCTGAGATCAAACGCTACACAATACTGTACGTATAAACGCACCAACATCAACGTGATGCTCGCGAAGGACGTGGGAGACTGTACTTCGACGAGTAGAGATGAGATCAGCTGACTTCTACCGCCTGTACTGCGTCAAACATCGCAGAAAACTTTCCTTTGGCTGCTGGTTGCACATCAGGGCACGTTCGGCTGCTGTATGATGCCGGCAAATGGAAATGCACTCAGAAACACGTCATTCACGGTTCACCTCTGTCTCCGTGCGGGATGCGCAAGCCGTCGGACGAGAAACATAATTCCACACACAAGCTGACTGTGACTGCCCGCGAGGGTTCTCTTGTCGTGCACACGTATACACGCGCATATATGCGCGTGTATACGTGTGCACGTGAACACGCGCACGATGCCTCTCATACATGCAAAATTATAGCGTCGTAGCCCAGCATAAAATCGTTCAAGATAACCTGAAGTGCATATATAAAGCCGCGTGAGCCTACCCAGATCGTGTGATGCGGTGGTATAGTGGTTACGGTGTCTGCTTGTCACGCGGTTGGCCTGGGTTCCAATCCCCGTGGTGGAGTGTGTCTGTTCCTACATGGTTTATGACTCTCTGTGCAGTGTTCTTGTGATGTGTAAATGCATATTCATGAATTGGAAGGCTGAAAAGAAAAAAAGTGGAAGACATACACGATGAAACAAAGTGTCGAAGAATTTCTTTTTTTTTCTAAACAATTTGCGAAAAGTACCACATCTTTCGGCCGCATATTGAGCCGTATATAAGCCAGACAGGTTTGACCTGAAATACCGCTTAACCAAATCGACGGTATGCGTCACTTTAAGCGGTCACTTTTAAACGGCCTTCTGGCAACGAGATGGTCTCGCATATGGAACAACTGCATAAACTTAAGCCACATAAGAAAGAGCCGCTTAGAAAGAAAGAGCCGTTTAGAGAGCCATTTATAAGAAAGAGCCGCTTAGAGAGCCATTTATAAGCGTCGAAAACTTGACCTACTTGCCGCCTTATATGCGTTGTTTTAAGCGGTCGTTTGCTAAGAGTGATATGAACTCCAGCCCTCATGTTTGCACCCTATTTTACTGCATAGCCGTTGCAGAACAGGCATATTCTTGTATGTACTTCTAAATAGTGAAGTTGCAGGTACACTCTAAGGCAAAAGGGTGTTAAAAGGGTGTGTGGTTCGTCCTTTTGGGGACTAATGGGGCTGCCACAACCATTAATCCCTTTAAGGACTAACGGCACCGGGTCTAACAGTTAGTCCCCACAATAGACTAACATTTAGTCCTCACATTTACACCTTACCGGGCAACTGTTAGTCCCCACAGATCACCTCAATGGACTAACATTTGGTCCTCACATTTACACCTTACCGGGCAACCGTTAGTCCTCGCAGTTGCACCTCGCAATGACCAACGGTCGGTCCATTCAAACGCTCCATTTGGATGAACTTTTTATCCCAGGGATGATTTTCTACAGTTACTCTCCGCAAGACTTAATACTTTTTTCGCGTGTTTCTTTCCGCGGTGACCAACAAATGCCGCGGAAAAGAACACGCAAAAGAATATTTAGTCATGCGTATGTCACTGCTTTCGCATTCAATGCGACAACGAAAGACAAAAGTGAGACAATGAAACGTTTTATTTTTTCTTTACATATGAAGTTTCTGCTTTCTTCCATTGAATTCCTTACAAAATGTCCAGTACATGTTCAGCCGCGTTGTCATATCTCGTACAGTCCTTTCTGTGAAGCTGCTCCAACGGAAGCGATAGATGGCAGGCGTTGTACGCGCCAGGGCACACAGCATTCTGCTCGTCGTGGGCAACGGCTGCATCCTGCAAAGCACAAAAATATTGCAAATATTTAGACACGTGACAGAGAGGGTGAAGACGCACGAACTGTGCAAATACGTGCAATGTGAACAAAAACACGTCTAAAACATGGCACGCAAATAATTTCACCCCTGCGAAGCACAAAAATATTGCAAATATTCTGCGACACGTCACAGAAGGGATGAAGACGCACGTACATGACAAATATGTGCAAGGTGAAATCAGAATCAGAAATCGTATTATTTAATTATCGAATCAATTACAAAATTTGTGTATACAGAAGCAGGTCCCATAGTCAGAGACTGAATCGGGACCTCCTACAGTAGTGAATATAGAAACAATTAATTGTG